>NC_056728.1:1220082009-1220209509 GCF_019279795.1 Protopterus annectens | reverse complement strand
AGATATTTTGCTGTTGAGACTTTGGGGGATTCGGAGCATATGTATTACTACACCTTTTCTGACGTGCAAGCAGTGTCTACTCTCACTTATTGACATTTTTCATTAAGTGAGATTCCCCACCTTTCTGCCTACTGTTAGTATATTTCACAGGGAGTCAGAGGGGCACAGCTAACATTTGTTTGCAAATCAGGGACATCCCTGTAAATCAGTCACAGTTGGGAGGTCTGGCCTCTGACCTATTCAAATATGCCAGTGTTTATCCTGATCTGATACTGTGTGGGGTTTGTAAGGTGCTACTGTAACGTTATTCCCTACTAACATGGCTGGTTCTCTTTTCACAGTCATGTCATGCAATTCCACAACGCTTGCTGGTTAAGGGCCGCAGAACAAGATTTGTGTTATGCCATTTCAATTCACCCTTTACATTCACTCATTGTAATGCATGATATATTTCTTTCAGCAGCACATTACTGTATATCTACTGTGGCTTAGTGGTACTTCCTGCAGTCTTGTGAGTCCAAGGTCTGGGGTTCGAGACTGACAGGGGTATTTTGTTTTACTGATGAGCAGTACAAGGGCCCTGCCATAGAGTGAGTAAGGCAATTTTAAGCAGTTGTAAGTGGGTTTGCTCATCGCTTAGCTAAGCTCACACATGCGAACACTGGTGCAAACCCGCTAACCACTGCTTAAAAGTGCTTACTCCCACTAACACCCGCGCTAATTTCTTTTAAAGAAAAGAAAATGGGGAGATAGGAAAGTGGTGAAAAAGGGAGCACAAAGAGGGACACACAGTAGGTAAACAAGCTCGGGATGTGCAGGACTGGTGTAGGGAAGGTCCATAGCTGACCATTTCTTTAACAGCAACAGCTGTGCATATGCAATGAATTTGGAGAGAAATTTGAAACCTTCTACCCCTGAGAGAGGGGTGAGGACAACAAAGTATGTTGTACTGCCAATTATAATTATCAGCTTACGTGTTGGTCCCGTCCGATGGACATGTGTGCGAAATGGGCAGCTATGTATGGGGCATAATTTTTTTGTGGGTACAGATTGCCCTTTTTTTCTTTTTCAGGTGAGAGTGGGAAGTGAGGTAGAGGAAATAGGTATGTCCGGGGAGGTAGGTTGGGAAGGTAAACAGACAAGACAGACAAGACGCATACAGGGGCGGTATATGGCAGATGGGGTGGGTGAACACAATTGATGGGGTCGGATGTTTGGAAATCGCAAGCCCATGAACCCACAGATGGTAACAGTGGAACTGAGATCCCCACCCATGGGCAGTCACCACTGAACCTTCACAGCCCCGAGGGTGGCTGTGCTGGGGGCTGCGTAGGATGGACAGGCTCACCCGTGAGACGTGCCACTCTTGCCTCAAGCTGGCGTAGGGGATCAGTGACTGAATGCTGGATCTCCCTACGCATGACAGCCCGGACCCTTCGAAGGGTAACAGTTGGCCCTTCTCCGCTCACGCTTGCATGGGGGGATGAGCCCCATCTCCTGCAGTGCTTCCACCCGAAGGTGGCACAGGACCAACGGAGGAGGGGAACCCGGGCTGGGCACCGGACCTGCTGGTGCCAGGTGCACTCGCCGGCTGAGGAGGGGCAGGTGGGTCCACTGCGACCGGCCTTCCCATACGTTCTGTGATTAGGTGTGTTTAATTACAACATAAGCAAAACAGCATTCCAGATTAGTTGTAACAGCATGCAATAATATTCCCATTAACCCAACACACCAAGGGTACAACAGTTGAACAGCAAGCATAACACATGCATATATTGAACCACAGTGATTATTCCAACAGCATGCAGGGATGTTTGGTAGCAACAGGCCACCATGATTGTGGTGTTTAAACAGGGCATATGCATCAACGTGAATGCAAATATTTATAGAATAATAGGACATATGTCCCGACAAATATTTAAGATTACACATACCCATTGAGGTGTGGAATTGCATGGTTTATGCACATACAGTAGGGTGTATAAAAAACCTCGGTTAACATCTTATAATGACCTTTTAGTCTACACTACATTCCTAGTGACTGCAAGTGTATATCCCCTACCTGTATTATTACACTTGCCATCATACATTAGGTTGTGTACTGGGTTTGGCTAGTTCAATATATGCCTGACCTATATCTGACATACTAACTGTCCAGGATGCAGATGTTACTGCTACATATTTCTTGATTGCATTTATATTTCTTTATCTACATATCTGGGATGATATCACATGACATTTTCACTTCGATTTGTACAGAACCCTGCATTTCTTGACACATACTCACATTTCTGGGGAGAAAATAACATGCTACATGTGTGCCAGGTTTACATATTCATGCCAGCCAGTAACTCCCTGTTGTGGACTGTATATATGTTTCACAGCTAGTACTTCCATCACCCACTTTATATTGGACTGCACAACTCTGGGTTGCCAGCACCTTTTCAAACAGTACTGTTTGTATACTGCAAGGGTACAACAACATTTCAGACTCTGTGACACAGACACACTCTGCGTTTTAGATCTTTATTAATGACATTACACACTTTTCCACAGGCTCACTCCTTTATTTGTTTTAATGGTGTATATGGCAGACATGTTCAAGACATATAATACCTTTATTAATAGGTTAGAACAATCATTTTTCAGGCTCACTCACTTATTTTATATAACAGTGCCTGCAGAGATATTATTCCAGACATATGTTACCTTTCTTAATGGGTTTCTACACTCTTTTTCTGCCTCTCTGACGTTTTTATCTGACAGTACATGCAGAGGACTTATTCAGGCAATTTTATGGCTGTATTATTGGACTACAACACTTTCTTTCATGCTCTCTCCCATATTTTATATAACAATACATGCAGAATAATCACTAACCTGCCTGGTGGCACAGCCTTAGCAGCCTATCAGCATAGGCTTGCTGATTAGTATACACGGTCACCTGCAGCTGTAAAGTAAATGAAGGGATATTGAGACATACCTATCCGTTATACATACTCCATTATCAATTCTTACATGCTGCATTCCATGGCTACATACTCAGTTGTGGGGCATCCCGCATCCCATGGGCCTCCTGTATCCATTGGTTCAGGCGGTCCTGCTTTCATCTCTTCAGGTCTGCATGGTGGTGACGGACCTGCTCACCAGTCTGAGGAATGCCTGTGGCACTAGTGAGGTCACGAGCTAACTGGTTCCAAGCCTCTGCCTTGTACTCCATCCCTTGGAACTGGCCCTGCAGGAGTCTTGACTCGTGATGGTGGACAAGGAGCCAAACCATGTATTTGGACTCCTCGATGCCCCAACATTGCACTTGGAAGCGTGTTCCCTCTCCGACACCAGACATTCTAACTGCAGATGTGAGCTACAATCAGTTATGGTGTGTATTCCCGCCTGTGGGGCTTAAATATGCCACATTTCCCACACTTTTTTGTGATTGGCTGTTTTGTAAAATTTTCGGCTGACTGCAGACCTGCTTAGTAATGGTTAAACTACCATTCGTACGTATATGACTGTTAATAGTGGCCAGTTCCCCTATGTTGTCATGGCTTAGTGGTTCTGTACTTTGCTTCTGATGCACAGAGTCCTGGGTTTGAATCTTGTCATTCATTTTATTTTCATAAAACAAAACTCCCATGCGCAGTCCAGTATCAATAAAGGCTTTCCTCCGTAATAAAAATGTAAATCCTTCAATAATCCACCGCAGTTCAGCAAAAATTACGAATTTTATTGAAAAAACAATAAAAGACAGTAAAAAGCAACCAGGTTAAGCGCTTTCATCTCCTCCACGGAGACTTCATCAGAATCTACATTTTTCCACTCACCCTCAGTTTAAATAATAATTCCAATTGTTTAATTAGTTGATTAGTTTTGAAATCCTATAGACTGGCCATAAATTAATACAAATTTTAACTCTTTCTTGCATAAAATCTTTTCATAAAAATGAAAGAAGTTGTTAAAAAAGTTATAAAAAGATATATTGTTTGAAACTCATCCAAAACAGTACAATACGAAAAACTAGACTTCCATCAGAAACTTGATTTGTTAAAAAAAAAAAAAAAGTAGTAAAAATATTATACACAATCTTGTAAATAAGATATATCAACCATAAATTGGTATAAAATATATGATACTTATAAAATACTAAGCTAAAAGTTAATTTGTTATTCCAGTAAGTGTTCATATTAAAAAATCTTATTAGAAAATTCTTGTTAAAACATTATTGTTCCACAAATTCATTTTGGAAATAAAAAATATGTAGTATATAAACATTCTAATAAGATAATATATAAATATATTGTAAATAAATATGTTGTACCATAGAATAGAATAACGTAAGATAAAATAAAATGAAAAGTTATGTAAGATAAGATGGTGACCTTAATGGTGCCTCTTGGGGTCATCTGATAAGATCTTAAGAGCAGGGTTAATGGATATGTGGTCATTTAATCCATTATTCCCACATGCATCCAGTTTTAACAGCCAGATAATTTCCCTAAATTCAATTTTAGTTTCCCAGTCCCCTCCTCTCTCGTGCTTACCCACTTCTTCCAATATCCAAAATTTAAAATCAGCCTCCTTACACACTCTGGTGTGTCTAAAGAGTGCATTTGTGTCATTCATCTTAATAATATCTCTGTTGTGTTCATATATGCGGGCCCTTAGATTACGTTCAGTTTTTCCAATATAATATTTCCAACACTTCTTACAATAACACAAATACACCACCCCCTTTGTGTAACAACTATAATAATTATTACCCATCAACCGCCTATTTAAAGTGGGGAGATCAAGGTCTTTAGTCCCTGCTATGAATGAACATTGTGCACATCTACCACATTTA
Source organism: Protopterus annectens (assembly GCF_019279795.1). NCBI lineage: Eukaryota > Metazoa > Chordata > Ceratodontiformes > Protopteridae > Protopterus > Protopterus annectens. Next base: position 1,220,204,666 of record NC_056728.1, on the reverse strand, counting down.
AATGTGCCATATTTAGTGCATGATCCCCCTGTCACCTTTGTGTTGTTTTTCTTTTTCTCAAATATGTTTTTTAAATTCTTATTTTTCTTAAAATGTATCTAGGTGTTTGCTTAAACACATCTACTTTGGTAGGCATTCTACTGAACATTCCCCAAATCTCATTTATGCATCTCTTTATCCATCCCACACCATTAAAGTGTGTCAAAATTAAATAGGGCAAGCTCTTTTCTTTCTTTGTTGTTGCTATTTATTTCATCTACTTCACCATCCCCAGCGTTGGTCAGTAATGGTTTATATACCGTATCCCATTTGTTTAGTACAAACTCCTTGTTTTTCACAATCATGTGGTCTGGGTATCCTCTCTCCTTAAACATGTTTTGGAGGATCTCCATTTCCTGTATTAGGTCAATTCTATCAGATGTCATCCTGGCCGCTCTAATCATTTGACCTTTTATTATATTCACTTTAGAATGGTAGGGGTGGTCGCTCGTAAAATGTAGATAGGAATTAGAAAAACAATCCTTCCTATATATTCTAGATTTATATCTATTTGTAATATAATCCTTTATTATTTTTACATCTAAGTAATGTGTTTCGTCTGTATTTATTTCGAACATAAATTTAAGGAATTCTGTACTGTTGTTTATATAGTCAATGAACTCTGTTATTTTTTCTTTACTTCCATCCCATAGAATGAAAATATCGTCCAAAAATCTATAATACCCGCTGATAAATTTATAAAAAATCGAGTTGAAAATAAATCGTCTTTCCCAAAATAACATAATGATATTTGTGTAGATGGGTGCACAGGCTGACCCCATAGCCACACCATCTATCTGATAGTATATGTCACCTTGGAAGTAAATATAATTGTATTTCAGCACAAGTTCCATATTCTCTAAAACCAGTTTAAAATCATCCGATGTTAACATTTTCATTTCCACTAACATTTTTTCAAACCAATCAAGCCCTGTATTGTGTGGAATAACTGAAAATAAATCTTTTACGTCAACAGTCACAAAATTGTGCTTTTCTTATAGGGTTTGGACCCAATCTTTAAGGAAGTCCCAAGAATCAATTAAAATGTGGGGGTATTTTTTATAAAATTCCTTTAGTTTAAAATCTACACAAATTGCCAGAGGTTGTGTCTTGGATCCTTGTGAGGATACTATAGGTCTTAGGGGTGGGTTTTCCCTGTCTTTGTGTATTTTTGGTATACCAAAAATAACTGGAATAACCGGTTTTGGTACTTTCAGAAAGTTGTACAATTCTTTGTCTATAAGTCCTTGTAGTAAGTTGTCTTCCAAAATCATATCTATTTTCCTGTATGAGATGTTTACCTCATTTCTAGATACTAAAGTATACCGGTTGTCTTTATCTAGTATATCACATATTCTCTTTTTTATAGTCCCATGTGTCCATTAGGACTACCCCCCCATCCTTATCTGGCTTCATAATCCGTAAATTCACATTATCCCTTAGTTCTTCTAAAATGTGTGTTTCCTCTTTAGTTAAATTATCTATTATTGTTACTTGTTTATTGTATCCATCTCTTATTGTACCTATAACACATTTTTCAAAATTTAATATATCATGATGTAGGGGAGGGTTAAAAGTACTAGCTTTCTTAAGACTATCTCTGTTACTATTGTTGTTCCTTTCCTGGAACATATGAAATAAATTCAATTTTCTTGTAAAAAGTTTAATGTCTAATAAAATCTCATCTATACTAGGTTTTTTAACAGGGACAAAAGTAAAACCTTTTGTAAAAAGGTTAAAGTGTTCCTGTTTTATCTCTACGTCTGTGTAGTTGTAAATAAACTAGTTTAGTTTATAGTTTAGTTTAAAGTAAATAAAAAAGTTATCCTGTGAGTAAATACCCAACCTGGGTCCATTATTTCTATCGGTGTCATTTGTTTCATTGTCTGGTATACTTGCATGATACAATGGGGAGAGATTCATCAATGACTCTCCCTGCCCCCCCCTTCTCTGTGGTGGAATATAATAGTTCCTCGTGACTGTTGCGTAGGAGGGTTGGTGTTCCAAGTTCCTTATCCTTTCAGACCTTCTCGGTCCTTGTTCCCCTAAAGGGACTTCTCTATTAATGTCTTCTTGTGAGTGATAATTATGTGTATAACCTTGTTCTTCCTGATACCCTCCGTGTTCATAGGCTTCATTCCCTATGTCTTTTTTTCTATTAAAAAAAACACCTACATTATAGTTATACTTCCCAGTAAGATTCCTAGTGTCACAATAGTAAGCTCTCCCCATTCTATAAGCCTCTGCCTTGTACTCCATCCCTTAGAACTGGCCCTGCAGGAGTCTTGACTCGTGATGCTGGACAAGGAGCCAAACCATGTATTTGGACTCCTCGATGCCCCAACGTTGCACTCGGAAGCGTGTTTCCTCTCTGTCACCAGACATTCTAACTGCAGATGTGAGCTACAATCAGTTATGGTGTGTATTCCCGCCTGTGGGGCTTAAATATGCCACATTTCCCACACTTTTTTGTGACTGGCCGTTTTGTAAAATTCTCGGTTGACTGCAGACCTGCTTAGTACTGGTTAAACTACCATTCATACGTATATGACTGTTAATAGTGGCCGGTTCCCCTATGTTGTCATGGCTTAGTGGTTCTGTACTTGGCTTCTGATGCGCAGAGTCCTGGTTTGAATCTTGTCATTCATTTTATTTTCATACTATCCAGACAGGCTAGGGGGTGTGGCTGCATTTAAGCAACTTTGCTCTACATTGCTCCTCAGTGCCCTGGTTGGCGTGGCGCGCACATCCGCACAAACAGATTGTGCTGGGTAAAGCGCCTTTGAACTATGGGCAACTCTATTGAACTGGGTAAAGCACCATGAAACAATGGTCAACTCTATTGTGCTAGGTAAAGCGCTATTCAACTACGGGCAACTCTATTGCACTGGGTGAAGCGCTGCTTAACTGCAAGCAATTTTATATCAGGATCCTTTAAAATATTTATTTTGTTCACTAATACATTGGCCATTTCACTGCTTTTTGGTAATGTTTAAACATATTTGTCAGGTATTATTTCATATACTGATTTCAAAAATAAATACGAAGGGGAGTGGTGGGACTCGAATCATGAATGCCTGTTCTTTGGGCGAACGCTCTACCATTATGCTATTGCTATATGGTGTGATTTGCATTAACATTCTTTCTTATGCTCTTCCATGTCAGAATTGCTAACTCTAGCTAAGCGATGGGCACACCCGCGCACACACGTGCAGATACGGGCAGCTATTTTGGGGATTTAAAAAAATATATTTAATGTTTTGCGTTTTAGAACTGTGATAGGGGTTTACAATATCAGGGAGTGTGGTATTGGGTGCAGGGACATTTGAGCGGACTCGCTCTTGTGTGTGTGCTTTGTTTCGTTTTAAAACACTTGCAGGGGCGTGGACATTTAGACTGCTCGGCAGTCGGACACGCCCCCTGCTTTCTTACACGGTCCGTGTAAGACTTACAGTTGAGTCAGCATGCCCTCATGCATATTCATGGCATGCTGACTTCAAACCATTCAACTGCAGCCTCCGAGTAAGAATTATTAAGTCTTACACGGAGGATTAGTGAATCCGGGGGAAACTCTACCATTGCTCAAACGTACTTGATATCAACACTCCAGTCTACATCCCCCATTCTTACTAACCTTAGAAAAGCTGAGTTAGCAAAACTAGATACCTATTATAACAAAATCGCCAGGTTTGCAGCAAACTCATCTTATAGTTCACACCACTGTACAGCCCTCAAACAACTCAACTGGTTAGAATTTCCTTAACTCCTACTCTTTAACCAGCTACCCATGGCCCAGAAAATCTTCTACCATCCAGAGAAAATTCCTGCCTTGCAAGACCTACTACAGCCACACTCAAGCACCAGACCTCTATGCTCCAGCAATAAACCCTTTATAAAAATAACCACAGCCAACAACCTTGCTGGAGAATCCCTCTTCTCACACTACATAGCCAAAATTTGGAACACACTATCTCCTAGCATAATATCCACAACAGCCTTAACCCACTTTAAACAAATGCTAAAAACTCACTTATCCAACAAATGGCTATGCCCTTGCACTGCTCCTGATTAAACTGTCTCTCACAGCTCATACTAATACTTTGCTAAGCTGTTCCTATTCCTCAAACTACACTTATCTTTCAAACTCTATTGACTATGAAGGACACTGTTTATTAAATGCTCTATGAGTATTCAATCTGAAGTAATATAATAGTTACAAATGTATTGAATGCATCTATATATACCTGAATGTGACAACAAATCCTAATATACTATATTCGCTGCATGCATCTGTATGTCAAATTGTATGCTACTTGATATACATGATTGTTTTTGTAACATGTATGGATTTTGTGGAGCTTCCCAGGCCTCTGCTGAAAAGGACATATGTACAGTCAGACTTTCCCAGTAATTAAATGTAGAATAAAATTATATATGTCTATACATTACAAACATGCAGTTGTAAGAGTGCAGTTGCAACTAAAAAGTATGCATTTGTACACACAAAATATCTGCATTGCCACATAATTTCATTCACAGTATTGCATTACCTTAATGAGTAGCTAAAGTACATGAAGTCATATTTTGGAAGGAAAGGATTTTGATTTATTAAGGCAGAAAAATATATTTATTAGTATAGTAATTGTATAAGACATCCATTTCTTCCACAATATTAACTGCATATCCAAGATGGCTGAACTCAGTCTGGCACCACATCCTAGTCAGAGTGAAAGTTTAGTAGAGTGGAGGTTGAATGTAAAGTGAATAACCAGCACATAGTTTAATGAGAAATGACCAGTTATATTACATTTTTAAACCATACCCTGATATGTTTAAAGTTATTAGGCAGAAAAATATCAAAACACACATTTTTGTCCTGAAGTACATGTACTACATCCATTTGTAACAATGTTTTGTTTTTAATTAAGATTGAATTGAAAGGCACCAAAAACTTCCTTGAATTGCTACATTTTGACTTTGTGCACAGTTTCCATCAGAGCAAAATTCACAGACTCTTATAAAAGCATAACAGATGAAAGTAGAACCTAAACTGAGCAGATGACACCCTTCTCCCAAATAGACAAGCTGTGCACACATATTAAAGTATACCAGATTGAAGGAAGATGCGGAACTAGTATTTATAACTTGCATTATTGGATACTGGCAAAGTATGAGAATTCAAATAGTAATATTTATTCATTTATTTATTTTATTTTACATTTGTTGACTGGGATAGTCTGACTGGATATATGTCCATTTTCAGAGGAGGCCTGGGGAGAAAAGCTCCAAGATCATAATATGCATAGAACATTTAGTAAATATTAGTTTCATACAGGTTACAGACATAAGCAATACCACTATTTTATACATATAGTACCTACTTATTACATTCAGGTTTAAGACACATTGAGCAGCAGTTCTTACAATTGACCTTTCCTGGAATGGTGTGGGTAGATAAACTAAAAACAGTTGTAGGTAAGGCACCTAAGTAATAGAGATGACACTAGTTGGGATTAGTGTCAGGACATAACCAGTGTGTTTTATAGACTTTCTTGAGTTTGTTTATGAATAGGGCTAGCAAGGGCTCTAGAGTCAAGTCAACCTGGAGTAAGTTCCATGTCTTTCCAACAGAGCTGACAAACAGATAGTCCCCAGCTGAGTAGTTGGATTTGAAAGTTTGAACTAGGAGTCTAGTGGATGAGCGGAGTGGCAGGTTGTTACTGTAGGGGCTGATAATATTTTTTAGTGCAGGTGTATTTTCCGGTTGGTAAAGGACTTTATGCACCACTATGAGCTGGTTGAACTGCAGTAGGCTAGGCAGTTCAAGCCACCCTAGGAGATTTAGGTTGTGGCAGTGGTGTGTCTGGTAGGCCGTACCAGTAGCAAATCTGGCAATGTGGTTATAGCAGGATGATAGTTTGTTAAGATCTGTTTTGTTCAAGCTGGAAAATAGAGGTGAGGCATAGAGAAGAGTTGATAGTAGATGGGTTAGGCAATAGCAGTTCTATCAAGTGGGGGTGAGGAAAGATTTGATTCTGTAAAGAGAGATGAGTTTTTTATTGATAGTTTTGATAGTTTGATTGATATGCATATCAAACTAAAGGTTGTTATTGACTTTGACACCCAATAGCTTAGTTTGGGCTTCCAGTGAGATAATAGTGCCATTGTTAGCTGCTATCTTGAAGAGTGGTGGGTGGTCCTGCATGTGGGGGAGAGGAGAAAAAGCTTAGTTTTGTTGGGGTTTAGGATCAGACATTGATTGGAGAGCCAGTTTCCACAGTATTGAAGGTATTTTTGATTAATGTGAATAGATTAGCTGGTGAGGTGGCAGAATAAATCAAAGTGGAGTCATCTGCATATTAAATGCAGGTAGCATCTGGGATGAGTGTATTTAAGTTGCTGATAAAGATAGAGAAAAGAAGGGGTCCTAGTATAGAGCCCTGGGAGGATTCCTAGTGTGATGGGTAGGTGGGATGATAGCTTGTCCTGCCATAGGACTGCCTGTTGCCAGCCCTACAGGTAGGATTGAAACCATTGGAGCACATGTTTTTTTTAAGGAGGAGGCCTTCAAGGTATTTATAAGCATTTTGTGATCAACCATGTCAAAGGCCTTGGAAAGATCTAGAAACAGTGCTAACGAAAGTTTGTTATTATTACAGTTGTATTTAATAATGTAAGAGAAAGAGAGGAGGGCTGAGGTAGTACTATTGTGTGGCCTAAAGCCATGCTGAGAGTTGGACAACAGCTTGTTCTGTGTGAGATAGTGCATGAGCTGTATGTGTACACACTTCTCCATAATTTTAGCTAGTGGTGACATAATTGCTATAGGCCTAAAGTTTGACAGTTCAGTGGAACTGCCTCCTTTATGGAGAGGTATGACATGGGAGATTTTCCATATAGTGGGGATGTTTAGCTTTAGATATAGCTCTGTTGATCAAAATTGAGAAGAGGTATGCTATGGCGTCTGCAGCCCTCTGAAAATAGTCTGCAGGGAGGAGGTCAGCAGCCAGAGTGGTGGGTTTTAGTTTCTTAAGTATGGCCTGAATAAGCTGAGTAGGAAAAGGTTGGAAGCTAAAGGATGATTGGGTACTGGGTGTGACTGCATTTGAATTAGAGCCACTGAGAGTGAGTTGGCTGGAAAGAGACTGGATTCTCTCTGTGAAGAAGCTATTAAAGGTATTAGCAATGTCCTCTGGGGATTTTTGTTTGGAAGCAGAGGGTGGTAGTTTGTCCTGGGTGAAGGAGTTTGTTTATTCCTGCCCAGAACCTTTGAGATTTATTTTAGTGTTTTTGTTGTAGATGGCAGTAGTAGTTCTTTTTATTTAAAATTATGGATTTTTTTGTATCATTCCTTAGCTGTCTAAATCTGAGTTGATCATGTGGGATTTTTGTTGTTCGGTAGGTGGCCCATGCTTTGTTTCTAAGTGTAATTTTGGATGTGGTATCTTTAGAAAGCCACAGTACAATATTAACTTTGGTTCTAATTGAGCGGATGGGAGCATGAGTGTCAAGAATAGCAATGAATTTGGTGTTAAAGTATGCAACCGCTTCATTTAGGGGGAGATTTTTTTAAGACTGACCAGTTGCATACCTTACGTTCATTTTGAAACTTGGTGAGAATAAAGTTCTTGTTGTTTCTTATTGTTCTATAGGTGGGTTGGTAGGAGTAGTCTACCTTGAGCTTGATTATATAGGTGCGACAGTGGTCACTTAGGTCATCAGGCAAATTGCCTGATTTGTAGAATTGGAGATGGTTATTAATGAGTCACAAGACGCCAGTGCTCAGAGCATATAAGGTAAGTGTATTCTTGAGTTTAATGTTTTTTGTTATTTTTTTATTCTTTTGGGGTAAAAAGCCAGTTTAAAAATACAGTTTTGGAGGAGGTAAGGAATTGTATACTTTCACTAGATTAAATAAACACTAGCAACTGTATGTAGGCCAATTTTAAGATAATTTTGTAGCTTATAAGGGGCTCAGGGGCTGTTTGCCAGTGCAAGGACCCAGTAACACTAGTTGCACAGTTCACAGAAAAAGAAATTAGGTAAGTTAACCTTTGCAGTCTTTTAAGGCTTAAGAATAAGGTGGTATAGAATTCTGCTTTAGTTGCAGGCTGGGTGGTTGTTCTTTTAGAGTTGAGAGCCTTTCAGAGATAGTAGTAGGGGACAGAACCTAAAAGGATATATTAGTTAGTGTTTTACTTTCATATACTAAGAAAATACAGCAGTGAATGCAATGCCTTGCATAGCATTAGCAGTTATATCTGTAATGCTAAGGAAAAAAGGTGAATACATGTAAACAACAATTGTCTTTTGTCTTCTGATTCCAGTGGATGAGGAAGTGGCATATAATAAGTCCCAACCTATCAAGGCTTCTCTTCAGGTGGTAGAAGACTCACTGCCGCAGTAGGCACTGACCATGCCACTACAGGCCCCCGACCCCTCAATATTGTGGTGTTCCACTGAAACAATATCTGACAGTGGAATTGTCTGTGATCTTGTGGACTGGAGACTCTTTTGGGCACCATTCCTAGTCACCCCTTCCTTCCATCATCCTCTATCCTACATCCTCTTACCTACTTCTAACCCATTCTACACTCTTATAAAAAAACAAATAGTTGAAATAGTCGAGTCTATCCCCCACCAAAAACTTAGTACCTCTCCTCCCCTACCTCATCTAGCCTAACCCTCTTGATGTGTTCCTGCTGTGTCTCCATGTTTGTTGTGTATCTCCTATTTTCAGTCATTCCTGTCTCTCCCTTTCCATTCTTTAATGAAGACATCAGGGTGTCCAAATGAGGATACCCTTATATAAAACATAATAAACTCCTTTATTTTTTCTAAATTTTAAAATATTAATAAAAACTATGCAGTGTGCTGATTGCATTTAGTCTTTCAACTTTGACTGTGCATGGCCCCTTTCCTCCACAATATCTAAATATATATCAAGACCTACAAAGCCTATGGTTTTCAAACAGTCCTTTATGTATTATTAATGCTTTTCAGTTACTTTATGTTTTTTTCCATAGGTAGGCATGTTTTTCAAAATACATTTGCATCCCTTTGTCAGAGTGAATTATCCATGCTAGGTTTATTTGCATATAAGAGTAGTGAAGCTCTTTGCAAATAACCGCTATGCAGCTAAAAAATTCTGCACTCTGAATACCTTCCAAAGGATAAATAGTGGGTAAGGATATTTACACCTGCAATAAAAAGTAATGCATTTTTCTTCAATGTTTGCCAAAAGTATTAATGTCTAGGCATTGTTTTTGCTTTTCCAGTTTTCTTTGCCATCTGTTTTATTGACTGCAGGTGTTCTGCCCTATGTCCACTTGCATATTTTTTATTTCCCATTGTTCTCCTGTTATAATTTATTTTATTTATTTACTTATTTATAATGGTTAACTGAATGGGTTGTCTGGTTACAGGGCCCTTTTCAGCCACTTATTGGGCCACAAGGCAGAGACAAATAGTGGCAGATAATTTTCAAATGGATCCGCGGTGGTGGTGCTGCAGTAGCATTGTCGCCTCACAGTAAGACGCTGTCCGGTTCAATTCTCAGCTAGAGCGTCTTCTGCGTAAAGACATGTGTGAATGGGCGTACCTTCGTTGAAGGTTGTGCGTCAGGCTGGTAACTTGGCACGTAAAAATCAACTACCAATCATTAGTGGACTGGAGTTCCTCTGTGGCGACCCCTAACCGGGAAAAGCCGAAAGACGCAACAACATGTACAGGAGAAGGAGGTGTACGTTGATAATGATCAAACAGTTTAAAACTTATAACACATTGTTAACAATGTACATGTAATCACAAAATCAAATAGAACACTGCCAAAATGGGATACATAGAACGCATGCAATCTATTTATTTATTGACATTTGATTACCAGGAATGTCCAGCTGGGTAGGTGCTCATTTTCAGTGGAGGGCTGGGTGGAAAGCTCCAAAGTATTACAAAGATATTTTAAGAACAATAATTTTGCAAGCTTCAAAAATAATAAAAAAATACAGTTTAAATAATTATATGAAATTAGACATAATTTCACAACATTGGTTAAAATAGATACAATTTATATGACAATAATTTAATCCCATAAGAAAATTTTAGTCAGTTTAGGGAAATTAAAGGTAAGTTAGTATACTATGAACAGGAATTACAATGCAAAATGAGAGATGGTTTCAGACCACATCACAGCACTACAGCTACTCTCCTCTCCTTCACCAACACTATCCTCCATCACAAAAACAATGGCCTTCTCACCTCTGCTGTATTTCTGGATCTATCTAAAGCCTTTGACATTGTGTCACACAATGTACTACTCTCTGCTCTATCTGACCTCTCTTTCTCCACACCAGCCACAAACTAGTTCCACAGCTATCTACAAGGCCACCAGCAACCAGTCATCTGGGACAGCAGTCTATCCATTCATCTCCCTGTTACTTTCAGGGTTCCCCAAGGCTCCATCCTTGGCCCCCTATTTTTCTCCCTTTTCACCAGCAACCTGCACACTGCCACCAAACATGCTTCCCTCATACAGTATGCAGATGATTCCACCCTCATCTGCTCAGCCCCAACTCTAACAGAACTCCAACAGATCACCCAAGAATCTTTCTCTTCAGTTGAAAGCTGGTTATCTAATGCCAAGCGGCTCCTCAATCCAAATAAAACCAAACTCCTCATCTTCCAATCCTCCAAATCTACCCCAAATTCCCCATATTTCATTATTCAAGCCAAGGATAATACCTCCATTTCACCAACAGTCCACACAAAACTACTTGGCATACAGATAGACAATAATCTCAAATTTGACACCCACATATCACCAACAATAAAAAAGTTCACAAAAAACTGGGTGCCTTATATAGAAGCCGCCAATACCTCACCAAACCAGCAAGAATCTCTATCTTCAATTCCCAACTAATCTCCACCCTATTCTACGCATCACCCATGCTTACAAATCTTAGCAAGTCAGACCTACACCAACTCGAAGCCTGCTACAATAAAATCACAAAATTTGCCACTAGTGCCTCTTACCACAGCCACCACTGTGTCTACCTTACAGACCTTGATTGGCTTGAACTCCTACAGCTCCTACACCAAATGCAACTCACCTTTGCTTATAAACTAGTAAACCACCGTCTCCAAATCCCATCACCCAATACTATTCTCCAACCCTACCACTCTTTCAGACCACTATGCTCCTTTCAACAAAAATTTACTTCAGGTCACCAAAGCCAAAAACTCAGGATGTGAAGCACTATTTTCCTGCACTATATCCAAGTTCTGGAACAACCTTCCCACTACCATAACTACCCTTCCTTCCTGCAGTCTTTTGAAGACTGCACCTAAATCTCAACTAAATTCTCACTGGCTTTGTCCTTGTCCAAACCCTGACTAATAGCTCCGCCCATTTTCTCAACACTTCTCTCCTTTCCCAGATTTAGATAGAGTATCCCCTCTATCACTATACAACTGACCTGAAGATTACTCACTGCTTGTTAATCCTTCCAGGATTTAGTTATCATTTAATCTATTATTTTTATCTAGTTACTGTTTAGAAAATTTGTAGCACTGAGTTTTACTTCTTATTTCTCTCTTTTTTTTTTACTCAAATGATTTTTGTTTTTATGAAATAACACAATAATTTAATACATTCATAACATTCAATAACTATTTACAGTATTTACATTCAGCCTGACAAAAAGTATTCAGATAAAAACATTTGTAGTTAAATAATAAGTTAATACATAAACTATGATAGTTAGGAAGTGTTTCGGTCCTTCTGCAGGGTATCAATCAAATTCAAAACTTTCCTCTATGGACTACTAACCAGTGGCTTAGGAATAGTTCTTAACTCTTTAGTTCTTTTCTCCATTAGTATGCATTTCTTCAGTGATGATAGGAATTCCTCCATTGTGGGTGCAACTTTAGAGTTCCATCTTCTAGTTATACATTTTCTGGCTATTGCTAACATTGTCCACAACAAATACAGGTCATCTTTCGTCATATTATTACTATTAACAACATTCAATAAAATTAAAGACTTTGTCAAAACAAATATATCAGTATAGATAGCTTGAAGAAATTTGTTAATCTCATTCCAACATGGTTTAATATTAATACATTCATAAAAAATATGAGACCAGTCAGCATTAGTGGACAGATGACATCTCCAACATAATTTGCTGTTAGAAGGGTTCATTTTTGATAGTTTCTCAGGTGTCAAAAAGGATAAAAAAGGATCAATGAAAAATCCTCAAGAATTGTGAGTAAGAAGTTAGTTTAACTGAAAATAAAATGTTTGTTTTATCTTCCATTGATAATGATACTTGAAACTCTTTAGTTAGGTATTGCCAGTAAGAATTTTTATGAGCTGTCTTATAGACAACTAAAGTGTTATATAGATATGATAATTCATTCTTAACATTGATATTATTATATAGAATTCCAAAAATCCAGTTTATAATTTTTGGTACGGTTTTGAAAGATGATTTATGTATTATTCTACACAGATCCTTAGTGTATGCTGCGACACTCTGAAGAACCAACCAGTCATTAGGAGATAGGCCTTAGGTTGACAATATACTTTGTGTGTTGAAAGCCTTTTGGTTTTCAATACATTGCAACCAACAAAATAGGTTATTATTTTCCCATAAACCAAAAATCTCTCTATGTGCTTTATTAGGGAAATATCTTGTAATATTAAATGGTATTAAAAATCTATGACACAGTTTTATATCTAAATTTGTGTTAATGAATTTTCTAAACACATCAAAATAATGTTTATTAGTGTTAGTTTAGTTAATTTTTTGTACTATACTGTAAATTTAAACTTAAATAGTGCCACGTCTTATCTTTTTCAGTTACCAAAGCATTCTTTGATAAATAATTTTCATTCATTAGTATAATGGAGTGTAACTGTTTTCAATTGGAAGAGTATCTAGGATTTATCCAATTCATCACTATTTTAATTATAGATGCCTTTATATAAGTTTCAATCTATGGGAATTTTAACCCCCCTTGTTCCCATTTTCTGATATGATGAGAATATTTCTTTTGGGGTACCATAGGAATTTCATCAGAGTTGAAGTGATTTCTTTAAGGATTTTCTTTCCTGATTGAAGTATAAGGGCTTGTGCTATATATAATATTTTAGATAACAAAACCATTTTTATCAGTTGTAACCTATCATCAAATGTTATAAACAAATTATTCCATTTGCTTATTAATGTCTTGATTAAGTCTATGGCTTTAGCATAGTTAAGCTGTAAAGTTTCCTCTATATTCTTCCCTAGGACTATTCCTAAATAGTCTAGAGTTGAAACTTGGTTTCCAATAATATGATTAACTGGAACCTGTATGTTCTTTTTTATTTAATAATACATATTTTGATTTAGATTTGTTGAGGAGAGTCCTGAGATTTTTTGGTAATTTGTTGTTACTATATCCACTTCACCTAACACTTCCTCAGAGTTGGGTAAAATAAGTAAGACATCATTATTTTAGAAATATATTGGTCATATATATTTATACCTCCTATCTTTGGGTTATTACATATTAAATGACAAGTATTTCTATGGCCAGAGTAAATAGGATAGGGGACATGGGTCATCCTTGTCTAGAACCTCTAGTGATTTGGATTGCTTTGGAAGTAAAGGGACCTAATTTGACATATGCTAGATTATTTTCATAGATTTTCTTTATCATTGTTATAAAAGGGGGGGGTTCAAATAACTGTAAGACTTTAAATAAACAACCCCAATTTAAGGAGTCAAAGGCCTTTTGAATATTTATACCTATTATCAGTGCTTCATGGTTTCCTGCATTGACGTAATCTATCTTTGTTAATACTCTTTTAATATTATCCTGTGTATGCCTGTTATGTATGAAACCAGTTTGGTCTTCATTAATTACTTTAGATATGGGTATTTTCAATCTATTGACTATAATTGACATAAATAGTTTATAATCATTATTCAACAAAGAAACTGGTCTATATGAGTTGCAATGATTAGGGTCCTTATTCTATTTTAATATAGGGGAATTAGAGAATATCTCCAGGAAGGAGAAATATTTGCTAATGTTTGAACTTCAAGAAAGTATTTATGTAGGAGAAAAATTATAGAAGAAGGGAACAATCTATAAATTTCGATAATTAAGCCATCTATTCCAGGTGCTTTATTAGACTTACTTCCTTTAATCCCATCTATAATTTCCTTTTGAGAAATAGGTTTTTGTAGATCTAACTTTAGTTCCTTAGGAATTCTTGTTATGTTGGGAAATATATTCTCTAACGTCTCACATTCATTTGTATTTTATGATGCTCTGCATAATGATAATTAAAAGCCTTCAGAATGTCTCCTATGTCCGAGACTTTTTTTCCTTTTCCCTTCATGAAAGATACTATCAGTATTTTTAATTTTTGATTGTATCTTAACTTTCATAGTTAGGTTATGAAGATGCTTAGGAAAGGTAGCATAAGAATTTAATTGCAGTTTTTCCATAGCTAAATTAGTTTATGGGATAATATTTCATTGTATTTCGTATTTGCTTCTTCTATTTTCTTATTATTATCTGTAGCAATTAAGTTTTTATTAGATTTAAGAGATACTATTTGATTTTGGAGTTCATGTAACACTGAGTCCCATTCTTTAATTTTATTTTTGTACCAGCTAATGTTTTTATCATATAGATAGGCCTTAAGAGAATCCGAAACCTCAATTGTCCTTGCTGCAGCTGAAGTTCAAAAGTTATCCAAGATTTAAAGTCTTTAATTTTTGTGATATATGAAGGAATCCTTGAAGTAATAACTAATTGATTGAATTCCAAGTGTATTGTTAACAACAGGGAATTATGATCTGAAAAGGGACAAGGTTGTATTGAAAAAAATCAAGATTTTAGAATAAAGATCTTGTGAGATATAAATTTTATCTATTCTATTTTGGATACCATATCTATAGTCCTGGTGTGAGAATAGTAAAGAATTTGGTCCCAAACATTAAAGGTATTTTTTAATTTAAACATTTCTGTCCATTTTTTAACTGTTTGGATGAGGGCAATAGTCTAAGAGATTTCCTATTGGTAGTTTCTGTAATACCTGTGATACAATTGAAAATTCTCCTAGTATAATATTACCTTTAGAAGTAGTTGTAATAAAGTCTAAGTGTTTCTTAGCTAGTCCAACCCCTACACCCGGGAACCAGAATAAATTTACCAGGGTCCAAATTCTATTATTAAACTTAAGTATAACTAAGGCCATGAGTCCATCATTATCTACATGTTTGTAATAATTTGAGGATTTAAGAAAGTCTTTTTCCATAGAATTGTTACTCCTCTGGTCTTATTTTATAAGAAGATTGAGCAAGTATTGCGTATTCCTTAGGGTCACACATAAATGTGTCATTTATTTTAAAGTGTGTCTCTTGGAGAAAAACTACTTGAGCCTTGTTTAATTTAAGATACCTTAGTAGGTTGGCTCCCTTATATGGGTTGTTTAAACCATAAGTATCTAATGATATCAAAGTTAAATCCATATCATAATTCTTTAAAGATAACACATAATAAAGGAACTTGTATTACTAGAATCCTGTATACATAATACTCTTCCTGAATAGACAATAGAATATCAATTGTTGTATTTCTATTTATCTAAATCCAAATAACTTTCCCCATGAAAGAGAAAAGTAAAACAATTGTGTCAGGCATTTCAAAACTAGAAAAACAGTTAAATAACAAAAAATGAGCATATTTCACTCTGATATAAACTTTAATACACCCTATACATGGAATGAGATACATTCCTAGTCTAGCAAACAAAACTAAATCTGCTAGACCACCTATCCCAACCATCAACCTTTGTTGGTTCGAGCCCATAAAAACAAAGTAAAAAATGGAGAATATATTATAAATCAAGAGAAAAATAGTAGTGATAAGCAACTAATCAAATATTAATTCCAGTTAGGTTTTAGAGATGAGTTACATACACTATTATTAGAAACATTAAGCATTTATACAGTAATTATTCACTAAGGAAGGAAGAGACATATTAGGATATATATAATCTGAATTTAGTATTTAATAGACTTAGGAAACATTAGCTTTATTAACAATCTAAATGATTACCCAAAATACCTAAGCCTGTCATCTGTATTAGTTCTAATAAAAATTTCAAAATTGCAGAACAAATCAAAGAATCATTTAGCATTTGTATTTACTTGCCCTCTGAATAAATCTTATCACAAAAAACTCCCACTAAATAAAAACTTCACGAGAAATGGGTGTTAGCACATAGTAAGTGTGCGTCATTCGCAAAAGATGTTAACATAGATTTTTAGAAATATTCCAATAGACATATTTGTCCTTAATTAACTCCTTAACTTTTGGAATAGCAGATGTTTAAATAACTGACTAAAATCAATAATAATTAACTGGCATTGGTTAAAATGACAACAATTAGTAAAAAACATTATTTATATAAAACTTACTGTGGATAACAGGTCTTAAAAGTGAATGACTAAAATTAAGATAGAGATAGCTGTAAATATCTACCATAGTAATAGCGTAATACTGAAACTCATAACTTGTTTGTGGTGTTATCACAAGTCATAGATATTACTGCGCTCTTTCCCTGTCATAAAGTGCTAATATACTAAAATAAATGACTTTATAATAACTGAAAACATGACATCTGAAATATAAATAATATCTAGGATACAATAAGGAAATCAACATATTGAATTCAAAGTAATTATAGTTCAATCAAAATTATTCAAACATATATTTGCTAGGATTTAGTATGGTGTTTGAGTATCCTTACAGCTATTACCATTAGTCATAAGCATTTCCTGTAAATGTATAAGCCTATACTAAACTCAAAGCTTGCTTCAACAAAATATCAAAGTTTGCCACTGGTGCAAACTACCATAGCCACCACTGCACCTCACTTACTGAACTAGACTGGCTAAAACTCCCTCACCTCTTTCAATGGTACCAACTCTCACTCACCCAAAAACTACTAAAAGTCCCCTCCTTCCAAAATCTATTCCAACCCTATCATACCACCAGACCACTATGCTCCAGCAACAAAAATCAATTGCAGGTAACTAAAACTCGGAGCTCTGTTGGATAAGCTCTCTTCTCCTACTCCATAGCAAAATTATGGAATACCCTTCCTCACACTATAACGTCTGTGTCATCACACACTAACTTCAAAGCTGCTCTAAAATCTCATCTAAAAGAGCACTGGACATGCCCCTGTAACAAACCCCTCTAACATCTCTACCCCACCCTCTCTAATCCCGTTCTTCCACCCCTCTAACTACCTCTGATTGCAGCCAAATGCATTGCTTGTAAACCTATATCTCAGCTGTAATCTTAGCCACTGTTATTCAAGGATAATAGCTGCTAGCTCAGCTATTAAAATACTTGTTAGTCTTTATGGCACCAATGATATAAGTGTTGTACCATTTACTAAATAATTTCATTTTGAATTATAACTGTTTACTACTATTGTTGAACAAAACCTACCTATACTTCTTGTAACTTGTAATTAATTGTTGTTTTTATTGTGGAGCTTTTTTCCCCGGGCCTCCACTGAAAAAGGACCTGTGTCCAGTCGGATTTTCCTGGTCAACAAATGTAAATAAATAAATAGAATAAATAAAATGTATAAAGATCTATTTATACAAAAATCCAGTATATTCACTAGAAATAGTGGCTATAATTAACTGTTTACAAGAAAAAGTAACATTTCTGTATAAATTTGATCACAAAATATAGTCACTATTATAAAAGGGAACCATGAATATGTTTGGAGACAATGTAGCTCATAATTCTTGTAAAAAAAGCCTACTATGCTATATTAACCAATCAGAGACTTGACATTCACAATTAGGCTTGCATATACACATTAGATGTAATGTGATCTGATCTGCATGCATAGAATGCATGATGTCATGAGCTAAGTAAGAAAGCTTCACTTCTGGGGGGGCATGGCTTGGATGGAAGCTTGATAGCAGCATAAAATCTCTGCTCTGCAGCTTTTGAACTTTCCTGACAGGATTTATTACTAAATATCACCACAAATAATTTCAAATTAATAGTTCTATAAAGTAGAACTCAAAAGCTTTCTTTTGGTGCATTTTTCATCTAAGAATCTCCAGATTTTCCTGTCAAACTAACAAGAAGAAAGAAGGAAGGGAAAACTGCACTTAAAGAAAAGATGAGTCTTTTAAAATCTACACAGCAAGACAGCTCCCTGAAGAAAGAGATACACTCCATTCTGACAAATATCCAAGACCTAATAACAAAAATGGACAAACTAGATACAAAAGTGGATAAAATAAAAGAAGATTCCAATAAACAAATTGAAATGCTAAGTGACATTCTAAAACAACAGAAAATACAAATTTCAGCGATAGAAGAATCTGCCTCTGATATTGACAGCAGACTGATAGACGCAGAGAAAAATATGGAAACTCTCCTATTACAAAATAACAAATTCATCAATAAAGTAGATGATTTATAAAAACGAACCAGAAGAAATAACATCAGGATATATGGTATACCAGAAGGAATGGAAGGAGACAATATGATTAATTTTTTGACAACATGGATCCCTAAAACACTAAATTTACCAGAGGCTCTTTCTTTTGGCTTTGAAAGAGCCCATAGATCACTAACTACAATCCCATCAAACAATAAGAAGACATATCCTAGATCAATAATAGCAAAACTAATGTCTGGCCAGGACAAAAATCTGATCTTAAAATCAGCTTGGGCTCTCTCTCCTATAAAAATAAATGATCAGATAGTCAGATTTGACAATGACTACTCTACTACTGTTTTTACAAAAATAAAAACTTTCATTCCTCTCATCAAATCTCTCAAGCAAGCTGGTATTAAGGCACAATTAACATTCCCTGCCAAAATTAGACTTTGCCTTCCTGAGGGGAAAAGAACCTTTAAAACTTTAGAAGAAGCAAACACCTTTATAAAGAAGAAGAATCTGGTAACTACAGAAGCTCAGATGGATACTACTTCAACATTAAAGAGACAAGCAGCAACAAAATCTGACTGGAATGTGAAAGACAAGAAGAATCTCAAAGACAAATGAACAAAATGTACTTTTTGCCTTTTTTGTCTCCTCTATATTAAATCTTTTGAATAGTCAACTAACATTCTGATATCACAGATTGCTACAAAGTTAAACAAGGTAAAATATGATATTTATTTTCATTAATATGTCTATTGAAATTTTAAATCAATAATATAGATATATGAAGTAACATAACTTCATCCATCACATTTAGTATAAGCTGCAAGGTACTTAAGAAATGCCCAGCTGTTAGTCTTAATAACCTTTAGTAATTAAAATGTATCCATTACACTTAGCATAGGCTGCAGGGTACCTAAGAAATGCCTAACTGTTATTCTTAATAACTTCCATGAATTAAACAACATCTTGGATAAAGTATATATCATTATTTTATTTATTTATTTATTTATTTTCTCTATTAATACCTAAATAGTAAACACACATAAAAAAAAGTTCATAAAATATAGCTAATGTGACATGTTGGGATTTACATAAGTGCAATGTCTCACTTGCAGTGTGGTTATAGCATTCTATGTCTTGATTTTATGAAAACTATAGAGCCTCCTAAAAGGCTTTGTTTATGTTGTTTAACAAAGTACTGGAGATGTGTTCATTTAGTGAAGCAAGCATGACATATTAGTTATAAATAACATTTAAGATAGAGCTTATATTTTATGCCTGTTTTTAAATAGTATGGAAGTAAATGTGCTTAAACTGCTGTTTTTCTACAGTACATTAGATTTGCAACACAAATAAACTTGCAGCATTTTGCGAACATTTTTTTAATCATTTGATACATGTCAAATATAATTCTCGCCTTATCTAAATGGTTTTGAAATTAGAGTTTTTGAAAGCAGCTTGAGCCTTGTAATCCATCCATGAGCTTCATTTCTTCACAGAAACAACTGAGACACCTAGCAGGAACTGAACAATTGACTTCTGAACCTGTAGTTCCTCTTTGAGACCAAAAGACCAATTGGAACGCTGGAAAAATTGCAAAGTAACTCAAAATATAAAACGAGCTTTATTTCAATATACCTGACAAATAAAAATAACTATCTATATGTTTTGCAAGGTTTATAATGCTGTTTGAATAAGAAGGTGCTTTTTGTTGTCAGGGCAACAGTTCCAACGTAATGATCGCACTGCTGTTAATTTGTAGAGTGGTCCTCCTGATTTTGCCTCATACTGTCATGCTGTTCCTTCTAAAATGCTTCATTTCCTGGTAAAGCACTACATTGCTTTCAGGCAGTAACACAAGAAATACATAGTTATTATTGTTTAGAAAATGAAAGTTAATACAACACATGTTGTATTAACAGGAATTCAGATAGAGTAAGGTTTTAAAGCCATTATTTCTCATCTTCGCTGCTGATTGTTCAATAAAGAAGTTAAAAGTTTTGTTATGACTGAGCAGTCACTGTTGTATGTATAATCTACGTATGAAGAATAATCAGGAAATAGACAGACAAAATGATTCTGTCTTCCTATAGAAATGCTACACACATTCATATTAATCTTTGGTCTATAAAACCATCCTTTTGCTGCACTCATTGCTAAGAAAGCCATTCCACTAAAATAAAAACGAGTTGTGAAGTTCCCCCTTTTTGTGCAACAGAACTGCCACTAAATCTTGTGCTAGAATCAAGGGGTCTTGCTCGCAATAACTCATAAGCAATGGACTACCTAATCTACTCGCAGTATTCATCAGCAGTGCCAAACAGCAGTAGAAAGAGATGTACTACCTACAAGAAATAAAGTGTCATAACATTTTGAAAATGTCATGACTTAATTGGATGTTAAATTAAGGTACTGTCCCTCTTACAAACACACACCTTGAAAAAGTAATACAAGATATTCCATCAGCTCATTGGGGGTGTTGTCCTGATAATGAAAAATATAATAAAAAAGCAGTATAGCCACTTAATACAATACATTTTTTGAACATTGGTTATGTGCAGAGATGGTGCACAAATGCATTACATACTAAAGAAGTATTGGTTAAAACTTCAATGCTAAAGTATTTCACCCTTAGTTTTTGTAATAATTTTAAGGGATACTGTGTTATACTGTTGCCATAACTTGTTAACTTTATGATGTGATGAAGTTTTTTTTTTCTCTAAGTCTTGTTAGTACCTTGCAAGACACATTATGAGAAAATATAGAGATTAACCCAATATTAAATGTTAAAATATTGTGGATGGAGGTAAAAAAAATATATGTACTGTTGCATACTCCTTTTCTTTCTTTTTTTTTTAATACTGTTTCCCCAACTTGACACCCCATGAAATATAACATTTGTAGTAACATACTGAAATTTTCTTTTTTCTTAAATTTTATATGACCTAGTTTATTTAAACAAACTTCTGTTTTTTGGGGAGGGGAAATGAAGGTTATAATAGAATAAATACTTTATTTAATAGATAGTTTATGCACACACAAATTTAAAAGTTTGTGGTTACCATTCTCTGAATGATTGATTGTAAGAATAGTAAGGTATTATATATTACTTACATTTAACCTTAATCAAAATATTAGTTCATGTAGACTCTACAATATATAACCCTATCTTCTTTTTGGTTATTAATGAAGCATGCAGTTGCAGTGACCCAATGTTATTGAATGTGTGTTCGCAGACCTGTGGCTTGTATGTAACACATATTAAGCCAGGAACTCTAGGTTCCATGAAGAAGGATGTTATTGTAAATACTATTTTACCTTCTTTAGTTGTTACAGAAATTCAGTCCATAACAAATGTTGTTATAATCTACAAGGTTAATCCCCTAAGAAATCATTATAGCTATTTTGAACTATTATACATTTTAAATGGTCTTAACATATAATTGTCTATCATTGAACGTTAATGGGCTAAATAGCCATATTAAAAGAGCAAGCATTAATAAATACCTTTCTTTACATAAGGCTGATATAGTATTTCTTCAGGAGACACATTTACTATCCCAAGACTTAAATAAGCTAACACTAAAAGACTATAAAATATTGACTAGTTCCCAATTTAATTATAAAAGAAGAGGTGTACTAATTCTTTGGAAAAAAGTCTAAGGCTTCCTAAAATTGTAAACTCATATATAGACAAAGAGGGTATGTTAACTTTAGTAGTAATTAAGCTTGAAAGGAAATACTATACACTCATAAACTCTTACTGGATCCCTGGAATTGGTACAAAGTCAGTAAAGAAATACTTAGACATTATAACTTTACATTCTAGAGGAGAAATGATAGTCACAGGGGATTTTAATTGTATTCTTTCATCTGATGAAACTACAAGTTCTAAAACCTTCATGACCTCCCCTGTAGCAAAACACCTACATAATTATATCAATACAAGAAATTTAAAAGACATATACCATATAAAACTTCCCTCTTCCCTAAAGTTCTCTCACTATTCATATAGGTTTGGGACACAAACTAATATAGATAAAGTCTTAGTGTACTTTTAGTATAACTTTTCAAACTGAACCCTTAATAAATTGCCAAAGAATACCAGCTTATATTACGAAAATAAAAGGCTATCAAGAATGGATGTTATCAAAAATTAATCAGTTTTTAGAAACAAATAACAATGGAGAAGTATCGGATACAATTCTATGGGACACCCTCAAAGTTGTATTATATGGAAATGTTAAAATGTGGTATATGCAAAAAAGAAAGGAATGGGATAAAAGACTACAAGATATTCAAACTGAATTAGATAACTTAAAAGGTAATCTAACACCAAATGATAAGAAAGTCTTAGATAATATAAATAAACAAAGAATATCAAAATGTATTGCAACACAAAATATCTATAAATCTAGAGAAAATTAAATTATGTTCATACTCTATCAATCCTAAAAATCTACATAGAATTGCAGTATGCTCAAAGTACTTGAAAGAAATAAATCACATAAAAAAAATTACATATGTTGAAAATATGAGAAAAATAAAAGCTACAAATTTAAATTCCATACTGCAAGGTTTCAAAAAACATTATGAGAATATAATTACTCTCAAACCAATAAATGAAAATATAAATCTAGACAAATTCTTATTTGATAATATTCTAAAGTCCATATCCCCTGGGAATATTGCTAAAATGGACAGACCTTTTGCATTTACAGAACTACAAAATCAAATAAACAACTTAAAAACCAATAAAGCACCAGGGTTAGATGGTTTAATTCCTGAAATATACAAAATCCTTCCTGATAATACCTTAAAAATACCACTAAACACATTTTGGGAAATCAAAACTACTTATAATATCCCACCATCATGGAGATATACATTAATCTCTCCCATACTTAAACCTGATAAAGCTCCTACTTCCTGTTCCTCCTATAGGCCCATCTCACTATTAAATATAGATTATAAGATTTTCATGAGCATAATATCAAACAGAATCAATTCCATTATACCTAGCCTAATAGAGGAAGATCAGACGGGTTTTATTAAACACAGAAAAATCCAAGATAATGTAGTAAGACTTCTGACTCTTATAGATTTAGCTAATAAAAATAAAAACAAATTAACAATAATGAGTCTAGACATAAACAAAGCCTTTGATTCACTGAGTTGGTCCTATCTATTTAAAGCTTTACAACACTATAATTTTTCTCTAAATTTTATAAAATTAATTAGAAACCTTTATAAAGATTCTGTTTCATTTGTAAAGACAGGCTCTTTCTTATCCCCCTCATTTAAACTTACAAAAGGAACAAAACAAGGTTGCCCTCTTTCCCCTTTAATTTTCACTCTAGCTGTAGAACCACTAGCCAACTATATTAGAAATAATGTTCACATTAAAGGCTATAATTTAAATAGTAACATATTTCCAAAGATTCAGCTATTTGCGGATGATTTGTTACTAACTAGTGGAGACATTGATACATCTTTCGATCAGCTACTTAACATTTAGATTTATTTGAAGGTTTATCTGGACTAAAATTTAATTATAACAAGACCCAGACTTTGTTAATAGATAAAAAAATGACTATGAAAATGAAAAGTTATAAATGCTTTAACTGGGACAATACACAAATTAAATACCTGAGTGTTCAAATTAATTCCACTCTTAAGAATACAATTACTACAAACTATAATATCTTAACAAATCTAATTATTAATCTCACAGATAATTGGAACAAACTTTATTTTACTTTTCAGGACAGACTAATGCTAATTAAAATGATAGTGTTACCTAAAATTCTTTATATAATTCAGTCTTTAATCATTCCCCCAACCAAGAAAATATTAAAAAAAAATGTAATAACTTACTAAAATTTCTGTGGTATCCTCAGAAAACCAGAATATCTTTATAAAGACATGTGGCAAGTTGGGAAGAAGGAGGTATTAGTTTTCCTAATATTGAATATTATGTAAATGCTTCTATTTTTAATATAATCCTTTTTATGGTTAAACCTCTCATATAATTCATATTGGAAACTATTACATGAAAACATTTTATTAAATAATAGAATGTTAATTGACCCTCTAACTACAATACACCAAAATACCTTTATTTGGTCTTTAAAATATATACATACAAGATAAGCAGAAGTTAAAATCTTGCTCCTTTATCAGTCTAATAATAGCAAATTTCATGAAAATCATCCAATCTAACCAGTCAATTAAAAGCTTATTAATATTCATTTTTCCTATTGCTTATACTAATGAATGTTTAATATCTTTTGATAAAAATAAAATGCTTGAATTTAAAAATAATGACTTAAGATACTCGAACCAATTCTTATCCACTAATGGACTTTATTCAGCTAACCATCTAATTACTAGATACAGCCTACATAATAATAACTGGATAGACATACAAACCTGCAGAGAATTTATATATAACAAAACTATATTTTCCTTACAAACCCTTGGAAACAACATACCTAAAACACTAGAATTTTTGACTAATATAATTGATGGTTCTTTGAAAGGTACCTCATTTATATCCCTAATATATAAAGTCATTAGATCTGATAATAATTCCACAAATGCTTCTTTTTGGGAATACTCTATCAAAATAAATAATGGAGAATTTACTACTAAAAACAAGAAATTACTTCTAAAATCAGTACAAAAAATAAAAATTTCTCCTTACTGGAAAATATACATGTGGAAATTCCTCCACAGACATTATTATACACCTCAAAGAATTGCAAATATGTACAAAACAAATGATATGAAATGTTGGAGGTGTAAAGCTACAGAAGCTGACTGGTTTCATATGATTGTTGCATGTAATATGTTATCCCAATTTTGGAAGGAATTTGAATGTTTCTGTAAGGCCTTATGGAATGATAATTGTGAAATTTCAAGTTCACTCATTTTATTTAATGTACCAGTATGAGAAATCATACCCAGATCTCAAACACACATTCTTTGGTCAATGCTTGCAGTAGCAAGAAAGGTTGTGACAAAAAATTGGAAAACTAACTCTCCTATATCTTTCAGAAATTAATTTATTTATTTAGCCAGGACCTTATGTGAAAAAGAAATATCTAGTTTAAAAATGAATACAAAGAATTTAATACACAAAGTAATTGCTTGGGAAAAGTTACAATCATTACTAAAAAAGTATTAGATGATTTCCTGAATGTATATAGAAGT
The DNA here is from genome assembly GCF_019279795.1 of Protopterus annectens. Taxonomy (NCBI): domain Eukaryota; kingdom Metazoa; phylum Chordata; order Ceratodontiformes; family Protopteridae; genus Protopterus; species Protopterus annectens. The sequence continues at coordinate 1,220,178,919 of NC_056728.1, read as the reverse complement.
ATTTCCTTGTTATGGACTTTGTAAATAATTTGTTTCAGTTTTGAGTGTATATATGTTATTACTGTTATTATTCTTGTTATAAAAAAAATAAAAAAAAAATTTTGAAAAAAAAAAGAAAGCTTCACTTCTTAAATTTCAAACTGACATTTTTCCCACCCAGCACGCTACACAGTACAGTTTCCTGACATCACTTTAACTGTATCACAAAGTCTGCTTATTTACAGTAACAAATACAACGTTTAACTGTCAGATACTTCCAAACAGTAAAATAACATTCAATGCCAATTAGAGAGAAAACAATATAACATTAAACTCTACAGGAAACATAACTTGTAACCATTTAAAAACCGTGTGCCATAAAACATACAAGCATACAACTGTCAGAGAGACACAATTTATGTCAAAAGCTGATAAATAGCTTTTTGTTCACACAGGTACCAATATATATTCTGAAACAATCAGAAGTTATACATATTAAAAAAACTAGTTAATATATACTAAATCATAGATATACCCTGTTATCCCATGTATCCAAAATAGTTTTGATAAATAATCTAAGAAGTGACTATGCCTGTGTACTCACTCAGAAGAACATTTAGCAGGGCAAATGGCTATATATTATTTGAAATAAAGCATGTCATCTTATGGTCATAAAAGCAAAGATAGCTTACTGTTCAATTATATCACTCAATAAACCAGTAATATTATACTAATATACTAAAAGAATAAACAGTTATTTAATTTGTATATGAACAAAAAAAGTATATAAATGAAAAAGCAAAAAGAGAAAGAAAAGCAATAAGAAAAATATTGTCATGACATACCTTACTTGATTTAGCAAGTACAAAACAAATTAAAGTCCAGTTGCAGTAGATGCTTTAAGAGATTTAGTGGGAACAGCAATCTCTGCCTCAGTTTTTTGTTTTTTTAGTTTCATCATCAGTCCAAGAAGATGCATCAGTAACTCTCTTCAGAGATGCAGATGCCCATTCCATATCTTCAGGTAAGGAAATAATGTTATTGTTTTTAATAAGGGCAGTGGCTTCCTCTAGGGCATTAAATGATCTCATTTCATTCTGATATAGAATTTTTATTCTGGCAGGAAAGACAAGCTGAGTTTTGATGTCATTCTGCTTTAACAGTTTTATTAATGGCCAAGTTTTTTTCCTCTGTTCCAAAACCCTGGAAGAATAGTCATTATCAAACCTAATTTGGTTTTGATTCAATTTTAATGGACTTTTCCTCAAGGCAGATTTTAGGACTAACTTCTTGTCCAAATAAGATAGAAACTTTATGACTATTGATCTGGGAGGACTAGAGGAAGATGTTGACACTGGCTTTCCCAAGGCTCTATGAGCCCTTTCAATACCAAAATACAGACCCTCCTTTAAATCTAAAATCTCTGGAATCCAGGTATTCAGGAAATAAATCATATCTTCTCCTTCAGCTCTCTCAGAGATGCCAAAAATCCTGATATTTGACCATCTCTCCCTGTTTTCCAGGTCATCCATTTTATTGAGAAGCCAAATGTTTTGTTTGATGAGAAAATCTTACTGGCTTTCTTCTTCCTTCAGTCTTTCATCAAGATCATTCAGGGATGCTTCTAAGTGTGTTATAGGTTCATAGGTTCATAGGTTCATAGGTAGGTACTAGGCTATCTGCCCGAAGGCATTTATAAGCCTAGCTAGAATGTGTTGGCTTTCACCGCCCTCTTAGATTAGTTCCCTGTGCTTCTGTCCAGCACAGCCATTGAAGTGATCCCTGGGGTAAACTTTCTGTTTCCCATCCACTCGTCAAGGTTTCTATTGAAGAGGGTTAGCGAGGAGCTCTGCCTAATGTAGATTGGAATCTTATTCCAGAGCATGGGAAGTCTCTGGGACAGCAATCTATCCCTCCAGCACATCCTATTTATTGTTGTGGTGAGGTTTAGATCCCTTGATCATGTGGCTTGAGGGGATATGGTTTTCTTTAGGTGGAGCATGTCCATCAATTCTGGGTTGGACATGGCCTTGTATGTCAGGCAGAGATCACCTCTGAGTAGGCGGCATGCAACCAAGTACAGCTGGAGTTTCTTCAGTCGAGCTGCATAGGGCATCTGCTTGAGGTCAGTAATCCTCTTGTTGAGGTACTTCTGTGGTCTTTCCAGTTGTTGTAGGTGTCTTGTAAGGTACATCCCAAATGGGGCATTGTACTCAATGAAGGGTCTGATGAGTGACGCATAGAGGGGCCCAATGACCTCTTTCGATCTGGATGCAAACCCTTTTGTGATTAAGTGGGCCACATAGAAGGATTTTCTAACCACTTTGGCAATGTGATTATCAAAGGAGATGTTACTATCTACCTGGGTCCCCAGATCCCTTATTACGTCTTCTGTATTTAGGGGGCTACCACCTATGGGGTAGTTTGTGGGTACTTTGTTTTTTTCCAAAGGGGATGACTATGCACTTTTTGGCATTTAGCTTGAGGCCATGGTTTTGACACCAGGTATTTGTCTCAGTGAGACCCTTTTGGAGGATGTCTGTGTCAGCTGGAGAGTCAATTATAGCCCCTAGTTTGCAGTCATCTGCAAACTTGGTCACCCATAGTCCTCCTGTGCTTGCCTGTACCTCTGTGAAGTATATGCTGGACAGGAGGGGTCCTAGGACTGAACCCTGGGGAATGCCACTTGTAATCGGTTTAGAGTCAGACTTAGCTCCCGCAACTCTTACCATGTGGGTTCTGTCCATGAGCCAGTTTGCAACCCATCTCATGATGTAGGGCTTTATGTTCAGGCTGATGAGCATGTCTATAATACCTGACTGGGGAATGGTGTTGAAGGTCTTTGTGAGGTCTAGGTAAGCTGTGTGGACCACCTTTCCCTCATCTATAGCCTTGGTAACTGTCTCAAAGAAGTCCACCAGGTTTAGGAAGCATGATCTGCCCTTAACAAAGCCAAACTGGGTTGGGTCCAGTTTTGGAGGTTTCCAATGTCTCTGTTAATGAGATCCATGATGATGCACTCCATAGCTTTGCAGACCAAGATTGTCAGGCTTATAGGGCGATAGTTCCTGGGGTCTGTTGTGGCTCCACCTTTGTGGAGTGGAAAAACCTTTGCTGTGCATCACTCTGTGGGCACGTAGCCTGCAGAGAGGCTGAGTTTAAGCAGTGTGTTTAGATGAGGGGTTAGTTCATCTTTGAGCTTGTGTAGGATGCAGCCTGGGACACCGTCCGGTCCCATTGATGCTGTATTTTTGGCTTTGGAGAGGGCTGTCTTAACCTGCATGTCTGTGATTTCAGGGGTACTACATTCTTCTTGTATAGTTATGGGCCCTTTTGGGGGTGAGAGGGGGGTGAAGTTTGCACTGAACCTGTCTGCCAGGATGTTGGCTATATCAGTCAGTTCAGTGTATTTTGTGCCATTCTGCACTAACTCTGAGCAGATCTGAGAATTGCCACTTAGATTCTTGATATAGCTAAAGAATGCCTTGTGGTTATCTTTGGAGTCCATGGCAATTTTTCTTTCAAAGCTAGCCTTGGATGATTTTATGAGGGAATGTAGTTTCTTGCTGATACTGATCAGGGATGTCTTCCCTTCTTGGGATTTTACTCTTTTCTGTACTAGTTTCCTCCTTCTATTGTATAGCTTGTTTATAGCAGGGGTCCACCAGAATGGTTTCCTTTTCTTGGAGGAGTGAGTCTTGGCTTTGTTTGGGATAGCACAGTCCATGCATTCTTGTAGGTGCCTGTAGAGTGCATTAGTAAAGGATTTTGCAGCTTGGACAGCATTATCCTTTAACATGGGGGCTTTGAAACTTCCCACCTCGGTCCTTACCATCTACCATGTCATTCTGTGGAGTTTTTCTCCCCAGGCCTCCACTGAAAAAGGACCTGTGTCCAGTCAGAATTTCCCAGTTAACAAATATAAATAAATAAATGTTTTTGGCATATTGAGATAGAAAGTCGAGGAGAGAAATTGATTGAAGTTAGGAAGTGAGTAAAGAAGGGGAAGTAGGAGGTATAAGATATGAATAGATATGGACACATGTAAAAATATTTAGAATCAAGTAATACATTACAAAAAAGCAAATAATCAAGCATAATTGCTAAAATGTGTCACTCTGCAGCATGAGCCACATAAACATAAAGGATGGAATCAAATTAACCAACATATCTAAAACAGTTGCATTTGTATTGCTGCTGTAGGTAAAGGTTTTAGTTTCTTTTTAAAAAGCAAAGTGTTATCCTTAATATAGCTCCAGGATTTATTGTCACTACTTACTGATATTGGCCTGTTAATAAATTCTACTGGGTCTATATTAATTCATCGAAGGTACACTTCAGTGAATCTTTCTTCATCGAACCCTAACCATCAAATGTTAATTTCAGTAAATGTTCATATCCACGGAAAATTTATGTAGGGAAAGGAAGCAGTTGGCCTGCAGCACAAACTGTGGTGCAATCTTGATGTTGGTATATATATATATATATATATATATATATATATATATATATATATATATATATATATATAAGCATTCTGTGGTGTCTGTTCCGGTCTTGTTTTAGTCAAGTGTTTAGTTTCCCTGTTTAAATTTATTTTCAGTGAGAACATTTGCTGAAATTAACATTCAGTGAAGAAAGGTTCGCTGAGGTGAACTTTTGATGAATTAATATTGACCCAAGGGGTAACTTATGGTTGGACAAAGATTGAACTCTTGAATGTCATTTGCCTAAAGTTCGTCCTGCCTAGGATCTGAACTCTTCCATAGGAAATCACTGAGAGTTGGTTGTACCAGCAATGATGCCCTTTTACGGGGAAATCTCCCCCTTCTTCAAGTTGGTGTGACCTTGCAAGTTGGTATACATAAGTGCAGGGGGGTGCAGGGGTGGGGGGCTTTCTTCCCTGCAAAAAAAACAAAATGTAGAAGGGGGTTACAGTTTAGGGATTCCAGTCTTCAGCAAACTAATGCTTATCCAGTCATAGTGGAAGCTACAAAGAGTTGTTATCTGACAGGACCAGGGTAATTATGTTTACTCCACTATTCATTTTGTAGGTGACTTCTCTTCATGTTTTGATAGAGTAGTAATACTGTATTGATATGTTTATACAGGTTTCTGGAATCCAGACAGACAGCCTGAAATCAAGCTGCAGTGATACAGCACAACAGGAAATTGAAATGAGTAGAATCAGTCCAGTCAATAGTACTACATAAAACAGAAGATAGCACAGTGAAGTTGGAAAACAAATAAAACCATTTATCTACTGTTTTGCCAGTTAAGGCTTTGTCACTCTTTTTAAAAGAGTATACATCAAAACTATAGTGCATGTACCTTGAAAAACCAATAGAATTAATGACTATAACCATGTGATATCATTATTAATTATGTCGAGTTTTTGATTGTGTATATGCTGCTGCTGTTCTGCTATATGGTGTATTAACCAGATGAAGCTTTAAGTGGCAAAACATACCAGATATATTTTGTTTTAATTTTACATTTATGAAAGTTGTAGTGATGAACACAAGTTTTCTCCTGACAGTGCTTTAAAAGTCACATTAATAAATATAATGTTATCCTCTTTCTATTCCTACACAGGTTGCATTTCATCAGCCTACTCAGACTTTTGACTTGAAAGGAACAGGTGGCATACAATAAAATATTCAAAATTCAAATTCAAATTCAAAAAGGCCTAACTTGAACAGTTACGCTTTTCTTGCAGGTGCTCCCTAATCCATTTCATAAGGCATATGTATGAGTTGGACATGATTTTGAATCTTTTTTTTTAAACTGACAATTGCTGCATAATTTTCCCATGAATATTTGTTGATTTTATTACATCAAGAACATCATATGTTTCATAAGCCTGTCTTTTCTTCAAATCATCCGTTGAACTATAAATGTACTTTTAGTTTATAAGCAGAAAAGCTTAAGTAGACATTTGTTCTCCTTCACTGGAAAAGCAATTTCATTTTGATCACTAAATCACAATACTCAGAAGGGTATCCTTCAATAAAGAAATGCATTGCAGTAAAAGGGATGACTGGTTTTTGCATGGAAATGGTTCATGCTGTATAAACTTAGTGTAGCATTTTGAATGTCCTGCACCTCTTCTAAAGTTTTACACTGGGTTATACCCAGTTCAGCTTGCAAAGAAGGAATGTGAGAGAAACTACTGCTTACAAGTTCTGTTCTTTGCTGTATTTTAACTTAGATTTGCATGAGCTGTACCATGTGGATTAGGAAAAAAAAAACATTTATGGAGATTGCGCATTTCCAATCATACTCAAACCAATGCAAAGTATCATAATATATACAGACAACAAGCAAAATCAAAAGCAGGACTTGATAATGTGTTCACCTGTCCTTGTTTTTTTCTTTTTGAGATATCATGGAACACTGGCATTGTAATATGGGCATCGAAGACTAGATCCATGAATTTAGATTTACACACAACTACCTTCCTTATTCATATCATAAAGTTACCCCAACTCTACTTAACAAATTCTTTAGTACTCACTGATAGAGCATTTCTACTACTGCTAAGAATAGTTATATATATGCTCTTTCTGATCTTTTAGTAATTAATGTCTGGAGTTATGTTATATAACTGACTTCCGCGGTGGTGCAGCGGTAGCGTTGTTGCCTCACAGCAAGAGGTGCTCCCGTTTGATTCCCGGCTGGAGTGCAGGGAGTGCCTTCTGTGTGGAGTCTGCATATCCTCCCCATGGTTGGGTGAGCATTCAAAAGACATGCATAAATGGGTGTGCCATTGTTGAAGGCTGAACGTCGAGCTGGCACCTCGGCGTTCGTGAAAATCAACTGCCAATTATTAGCGGACCGGAGTTCCACTGTGTCGACCCCTAACCGGGAAAAGCCAAAAGACAACAACAGGTTATGTTATATAACTGATTATAATAAATGTTATTAGATGGAATAGACTGATGCATTAATTTCCTGCTAGACTATTGACTACTACTCTGCACTTCAGGCTTCTAGATACCAATAATATAGGAAATTATACACACACACACACACACACACACATATATATATATATATATATATATATATATATATATATATATATATATATACATGGGTCTATGTCAGATGATCGAGTTTTCAGAAACTTGAAATTCGTATGGTCAAACGGTCGAGACCATATGACTGATTTTCTGAAAACTTGAACATCAAAAAAAATCTAGGTTTTTTTACATTTTTGTAGGGGTGCAATCCCCCCTGCAACCCCCACACCCTCTGCAAATTAAATATACCAAACTCTGAGATTACATTACAGTGAAGAAAAGGGTAAATTTCCCAATCCACACTGTATTGTGATCTCCATTCAAAAGCGTAGAGTTTTCAAAAACGTAATCATATGGTCTCAACCATATGAATTTTGAGTTTCTGAAAACTCAGTCAACTGATAGGGACCTATATATATATATATATATATATATATATATATATATATATATATATACATATTATGTATATATGTGTGTGTGTGTGTGTGTGTGTGTGTGTGTGTGTGTGTGTGTGTGTGTGTATACATACACACATATTACATACATATTTACACACACACACACACAAATATATATATATATATATATATATATATATATATATATATATATATATGGTTCACCCGTGTTTTCTAAGCATACACAGGGGTGTGATATAATGTCAATGGTATGGATACCTGAGCAGTGGAAATGTCAGTGCTATGCGTTGTCGAGACGGGTGAGTGGAGTTAGAGGGGTGAAAGTGTTTGTTTATGTATTTGTGAGTTAGGGTTAGAGTTGGGGATGGGTGAAGAATAGATGTTGTATGCCTGTGTGCAAGTTTGTGTATTTTGGGGTTAGGGTCAAGGTTAGGTAAGGGGATAGATGTAGTATTGGTTGTGTGTGCTTATGCATGTTTCTGTGTGCATGTGTCCTGTGTATTTACAGTGTTATGGGAAGGTTTATATGAAGGTAAGGTGGAGGGTTAGGGTTGGGGGAAGGAACAGTGTTAGGGCTAAGGTTAGCACCCACTACTAAGGTTGTGTAGGGAGCAGAGCCCCATCCTCTATAGTACAACCTAAATGCAATTGCTGGTACTGGCACTTGCTTGGCATGCCTCACATTTCTGTCCTAAGAATGGAAAGAAGAGTTATCAGGGGACCATTATACCTCCTGCCCCCATGATATGTGAGCCATAGAAACTCCTTTTCTGTCCTCCCTTCCCTGGTTCTTCTAGTGTAAAAGCCATAAACTGAATCTTGGCTATCTCAGTCACATTCAGGGCTTTATCTGTCTGAACTACAAAACCATGGTGCAAAACTTCTTAAAATTAGTTAACAAAAAAGAGATGTTCTTCTTTCAGTATTTTTTTCTAAGGTCTCCTGGTTAATATACCAGTACACTCTTTGAGCAAAGAACTATAAACAATGCTGGTGGATCAGATGAAGATGCATACATGTTTGTACGTGAAGCACTTTGAATGTCTCCCCGATAACCCAGAAGGCAGTTTATCATTTTTGTTTTTCAATCACTATTTCCTAAACTGTGCCAGTACCAGTTGAGTTGAATATGTTCCTGTGGGTCATATGATACTGTGAGTTCATTCTATAACCCGTCAAGTAATGATGTGCCATGTTAAAGATATAATAATGTTTACATTATAGCGGCAATGTTTTACAAACAGACTTGATACTTAAAGAACAATTTGCTGTGGCTCACATAATTTTCTTACAGCATTTGCTGTGGTTCACATAATTTTATTACAGCATTCAATATATAATTTCATAATATTAGTTAATTCAGCCAATGATATTGATTAATACTGCATAATGCGATATAAAGAAATGCCTTTTGTTAATACTGTTTTGAAATATGTTTCAATTCATACTATCAACCAGTCAGATAAGTAACCTGTTCACAAGCCAATTTAATCTTTGAAACAAATACATAATTGTCTTAAACTTGTTTATAGCAAATACCAGAACTCTGAATAGAGAAAAAGGAATAAATCACTCCATTACAAATATAAGCTTTGACATTTAACAGCTCTATATAAAAAGACCCAGATGTCTGAGTCTCCACATACCTGACTAAGCTGCTCATAACTCATTTATCTCTGCAGATGTTGTGCATCATTAATTTGCTCATTTCTGTACAGAATATTTACAAATAAATAATCTGTATTGGCACCGTCATCTCACGTTTAAATTTAAAATCTGGTTAATCCTAGTAGTTACATATATTTTATTTCCTTCATATTATGCAATCTGACTTTCATTCCCTCATATTTTACTAGTTATTTAAAACTCCAACATGCACATCTATTCAGGTGTAGGTGAAAAAAATGGGGAAGGTTGTTGAGATGGAGATACTTTTGTCTGCAGGTTGGCACAGAGAGTTCTGAGGAAGGGCAAGTTGTAACAGTTGCAAGGGGTTGAGTTTTCAACGGTGTCAGATATAGTCAAGCAAAATTAATTTGTAAAGAAAGGAAGCAGTAGGTTGAAGCAGGTTTAAAACTAGGAGGTGTTACCACTGGTAAGGATGTTAAGTTGCAGAGCTGGAGTTATTGATAATGTATATGCACAGCATGGGTGGTACAGTAAGACACAGGGAGTACAGGGCCATATGGGACAGGGGAGTCTGGATAAGCCAGCAACATTAATAGAAAGGTAGTAGCAGGACATTAGAAGTCCAGAAGGCAACATGATTGAAATTAAGTCAGTGGGCTTCCAAAGGTGAAGAGTCAGAGAAGAAGAAGACAGCAGAGTTGAGGACTGATGCTTCTGGCATCACAAATCTGAGATGAAGGACATTCCTCAGGATTTGGGAAGGGAATACCTTATATAAGATAAAGACATGCAAGTGTATCCCATAAACAATCACCTAAAGTGGTTAATATAAATGTGCAATGAGGATGGGGAGATGAAGGAAGAGAATATTTACAGATTGCCTGATATACTCACATTAAGAGATGTCATTACGTGTTGCATTCTACAGGTTTATTTGTTTACTTATTTATTTAACTCTACTGGCAGTGTATATTTTCAGAGAGGACTTGGGGAAGAAAGAAAGGTGATTACAGTGGTACCTAGGTAAACTTACAAGGTACTAAGAGATCTGTACACTACAAGCTACATATGTAGAAAACATATATATATATATATATATACCACACTGAAAAAAAATAAAAACATGACTAATTAGACCATAATATAAATAATTAAATCATAAATCAGCAATCAACCATGCAAATCCCATCGATGCCTTGCTTTAAAACAGCTTCAATGGCTTGAGTTCCCCCAACTCTCCTTTGCAGTTACAGCTGACTCACACCTTAATAAACAAGCCCTTAGCATGTCTTTCCCTCTCTTCTCTCAAATCCCTCTACTCCCCCTCTTAAATTCTATGCAGCTCTGATCAACACCTTTTTAACATTCACAAAACCAACAAAAACATTGGCAAACTCCTTTATAAAACCACAATGTCCTTAGTCTGGAACAATCTCCCACCAAATATTTCTAACATCAAATGTGCTAACTGCCTCAAAACTGAACTTAAAAAACACCTTCTTAACTGTATCTCCTGCCCTTGCTATGACCCTACTTAGACCCCCCCAACAATGTTCTTTACCTCTCTTAACTCTAAATCTTATAGCCTTCTTCAACTTACACTCATTTTTCAATAGCAACACTATCATGTCTTTACATCCTTTCCAGCTCTATCTGTCTTTCTACTTCCACTCTAGCTCTAGCTTTTTATTTATAGCAACACCATCACATTTTCATTACATTTTTATCTCTGTATTTCTGCAATATTGGGGCATACTAATCTGTATTTTTCTAAACTAATCTCATCTTCTGATCACCCAGCTTTTTATTTTTGTATATATTTTTGTTTCTCTCTGATACTCTAAATCTGTGCAATGTTATAACTATGCAATTTTCTTGCGCTGAGATGTATGAAATCACTATTGTAATTCTTTTGTTTTTGGAATGTATGCATGTTAATGTCTTGTTTTAATTATCTGTACTGGAGCTTATTTCCTTGGGTCGCCATCGAAAACGGGCCTTTGGCTCAGCTGGATTAACCCTGTTAACAAATAAGAAAGAAAGAAAGAAAGAAAGAAAGAAAGAAAAAATACTAAAGGGGAGCAAGCAAAGGTAATGATGGAAATATTTTTTTTGGTTCCCATTGGGACATCATTTTCACTGGCTTGGCCTATCCAGTGCCCCACATCCATGCTGGATCTACTGGCTTGTCTCCTACTCCCCTGGACTTACTCCAGTATTGCTAGCCTGGTCGTGGATCCTAGGGGCATCCTGGGCCTTGGCTGTCTCAGCCTCCATTCTGATGGAGGTTCTTTTAGATGCCCTACCTGCTCCCTTCCCTGTGCCCCACACGCATTGATTCATCTGAGGGGAACTCCCTCTTTAGACTATGACTGCCCAAGACAGCATCATCCATGAACACTGTCCCTCTCAGAGCAGGTAATCTCATCCCACTCTGCCACTTCATTAACCTCCATAACCACTGATACTGGATAAGGGTCAATAGGGTCATAATTACGGCTTTCCCCCCTATGTCACTGGTGCAGCATAGGGATGGAAATGTTAAGAAGAGTGAGTATATGAAAGTTAGTAAATCAGGTGACACCACATTTATTGCAAGATAAGTTAGTATTAAATAATAATTTGCATGCATTTTTAAAAGCTAGGAAGTTATCTTTTTGAAAGATTTTTAAGTGATAGCAAAGAAATAGCTAAGGTCATAATCACCAGTTCTTGAGTATATTTATTTTACCATTAACAGCTTTTTATTGGATGATTGTAGTAGCCAATCATTTTTTTTTTACATAAGAAAGACTGAAGAGAGTCTGGGACATTTACAATCAGTTTGTATAATGTTGTGGGTAAAACTGATGTAGAAGCCCTTAACTTTATCAGTAAACAACACACATCTAAGGTTCTTAAGTATGTCAGATATGTGGTGATTATCTATTGGTTCTATTAATTCTGGTGAGGTTGATGAGTTCAGTTTTTCTATAACTTGTGTCAAGTCTAGCACTGGACAGAACAAATAAAATTCTATTGAAGGTTGTCACAAGCATGTGGGATTGAACCCACATGATTTTGAATGCAGGAAGAAATTATCTAGTTGCTGAAACTGTAGAGAAGGCACCGCAGAGAGCAATGTAAATAATAAGGGTTTACAGTGAGGAAAGTAGCATGACAGGCTTTTCTGAGATGTTTCTAGCACTCCATGCAAGTACGTCAATAAATACTAGAATGGCAGAATTAATTGAATAATTGATAGATTTATCTTGTAAACAAAGATGTTGAATACTAAGTGATAGGGAATTATGTAGGTCAATCAGAGGATATGTAATGTGGAGCACATATATTTATGTCCCCATGGGAATGACTTCCTGAAAGATGGATAAGATTCTTTAATTTGAAATAGTGTGGGATAAGAACAGCATCATTCACTATGCAGTAGTATCATAATGAGCAGCAAGGGCATAAAAGGAACAAGGAAAAAAATGCAGACAATGATGACTTTTGGTGCTGGAAGTCTAAATAGAAAAGAGTCATCTGAATGATTTAATACTACAAGAGGTCATAGAGAGTTCAGTCATCACTTGTTCATTGTGGGCTAGGGAGTGAGATACAGTGTCACCTGCATTTTGGATGTACCGAAGTAAGGTGATGATCAATCCTGATGAAGGTGTGGCAATTCACATTCTGGAGTGGACAGATATACTGTGAGATTTCAATGATGATAAAGAAAAGGAAGGTAAGACTGACAGGGTGATATTGAAGACAAATGGAAAAACTTGGCAGGGGAGGGACTTATGGACTACATGCACAAAGGCACAATAAACACATATGACAAGATTTTCAAAGAGGAACAATGGGAGATTAGCAAACAGAAGAAAAGTCATAATTATGAGGAAACACTGCTACTGTAACTGCAAGCTAAGAAGTGGCCATGTCTAGAGTCAGGAGGGGTGTGAGAACAGTAGAAACATTGGTAGAACTAGCACTGAAGCAGAAAGTAAGGTCTGTAACCACTAATGTGAACATCCTTGACCAAGTGCTAAATAATACAAATAGAGATTACGGCAGCTGAGAAGAAACAACATCAGGCTAACAGTGATTATGTTACTCTGTGTCTTATTTAACATGGATTGCGGGAATTCGTCTTAAAACAGGGTAGGAGAAATGTAGTCGTAAGTAATATGGTAGGTTGATAGGAAATGAAAACTGTGCATGAATTGTTTTATAGCATTAAGATAATTGTGAAGAAGGGAACAAAATACTGTATTAGGAATAGAAATGAATGAGTTATGTGTAGATAACGAGCATGACTGAAAAGAAAAAAAGACATGATAGACTGACATGCAAACAGACAGATGCGCGCGTGCACACACACACACACACACACACACACACACACACACACACACACACACACACACACACACACACACACACACACACACACACACACACACACACAGCCATAGACGAGGGTAAGGTGGTTCACACAGCCTATTTAGATCTTGCCAAGGCTTTTGACACCATCCCCTAAACTCACTAAACTAGGTATAAATCCCTATGTCACAAGATTGGTTGCCAGCTAGCTCACTGACAGAACCCACACTGTGAAAGTAGCAGACTCCAAATCCGACTTCAGACCAGTGACAAGTGGAATACCACAGGGTTCAGTCCTGGGTCTTCTCCTGTTTGGTATCTACTTCTCTGAATTACAGGCTAACATAGAATGTCTTTGGCTAATGAAGTTCGCAGATGACTGCAAACTAGGAGCCATAATTGAAACTACTAACGATGTGGAAATCCTACAAAAGGGCTTCACTGAGACAGATGCCTGGTGTCAAAGCCATGGCCTCAAGCTCAATGCCAAAAAGTGCATTGTCATCCCCTTTGGTAAAAACTCTGTACCCATGAACTAAAACATAGGTGGTAGTATAGTTAACACCGAAAGTGTGATAAGAGACCTTGGGACACAGGTGGACAGTAGCCTCTCCTTTGATAATCACATAGCCACAGTAGTCAGGAAATCCTTCTACATGGCACATCTCATCACAAAAGATTTCTCATCCAGAAAAAAAGAGGTCATTGTCCCCCTCTACTCATCACTCATTAGACCCATTATAGAGTACAATGCCTCTTTTGGTATGTACCTCACAAGACATCTACAAAAACTGGAAAGGCCGCAAAAATACCTCACAAACAGGATTACAGGCCTCAAACAGATACCCTATGCAGACTGTCTCAAAATAACTCCAGCTTTACTCCGTCGCATATCGCCTACTCAGAGGTGATCTCTGCCTAACATACAAAGCTATGCCAAGCCCAGAGCTGTTGGACATGCTCCACTTAAAGAAATTCCAATCCATCCGAGCTATACGCTCTAGGTAAACCTTGTCACCACAATAAACAGTGTGTGTGTGTGTGTGTGTGTGTGTGTGTGTGTGTGTGTGTGTGTGTGTGTGTGTGTGTGTGTTTGTGTATATGCTGTGTGTGTGTGTGTGTGTGTGGGGGGGGGGGGTTGTCACACCTCCACAGTCACCTAAAATAACAAACAAATCTGGCAATATTACAGAGTAGGGAACACTAATTACCAGGGATACCCTTAATAACATTCCCTAAAGGCCCTTAGAAAGAAATTAGAACAACATTTTATATCAGAAAATAAGTGTAGAAGGGACAGTAGACAGAGGGATACTCTTCATATTGCGCCCTAAAGGCACTTAAAAAGAAATTAGAACATTTTGCATCATGAAAGGAGTGGAATAGGGATGATTACTAGACACTAAAGGCACTCCATTAAGAATGCTGTAAAAACACTTAAAAAGATTCAAACCCTCTACACTCACATGCAGCTCTGCAGTTGTGTGCTAGTCCTCTGTGCCACATGTAGATGCCAAGGATCCTTCTAACATATAAGTTTAAGTCCTTGGAAATTAAAAAAAAAAATCATTAAAAGAGGGGTGGGGACTAGCTTCAAACTCTGCACCCTTAGCTTATAAAATAGCTTGTCAAGCAGGAGTCATCCCTTTACACTAATTGGGGAGCTAGTATAATGGGTGTTTGTTTACTTAATAAGAAGTAGGAACCTCTAACGTCTAACATTATTTACATATTGCAACAGCCCATGGGATAGGAGAGATAGGGCATGCATAAAAGTCAACAGCAAGAGCTTTGTTTAAAATCAGGAACAGTTGAGAGGGATGGGGCTGTGTCTGTTTGAGGAGGGGACTTTTGGACAAAGCTATGATGATCAGTGCATGAGATCAGGGAGAATTTTTAATGTTATTGGATTCACTTAACGTGTATAGAGAAAAAGGTCTAACATCACAAAACACTTCATGAACAATAGGAATAATCAAACTTATGTTTGGCATTATTGACTGACCACATGAATTTGTGATTTAGTAGGGCAGGGGCAAAAATGAGAGGATACATCGGGGATATTCTGTCAAATCAGGAAGAGGGAACAGGTATATCGGGGGTGGTGTGCTCGCATGTGCATATGTGTGTGTGGGAGAGTGAATATGTAGGCATGCCTATGGCAATGTGATTCATGGGCCACCAGTAGTGAATACCACAAGAAAGTGTTGCTTTGCACATGTAGTAGTTACGGGGAATTCAGACACATGCAAATTAGCTGATAATTTGGTCTTTCCTCATTGCAGCTAACATGCCTTTGAATTGCATTTTCCAGTATTGTGGAAATAGTCCCTTCTGACCATAGCTCTCCCCACCATTGATGGGGTTCTTATTGACTCCCTGGGTATATTTATAGTAAATAATACTACATGGTCCCATGTTCATTGCCAAAGGCCAAAGAGATTTTGGGTGTCATGCACAGAGTGGCAAAAATAAGTTGCTTAAGTCATTCTACCCAGTGCTAATGTACTCTTTTTCAATGGGCTTTATCTCTGCCACTGTGAACTGTAAATGAATAAGCAAATTAATTGTGTATATGCTGTGAATTACTGCTCTGTTTATGATACAGTTGGGAGTTCAAATCTATACTTAGATGGTCTGTCTGTGAACAAATTACATTAGCTGCTCTGAGCTACAAATGAAATAACTGAATAATTGTCAGTAATTTTCTATGTTCTTATGAGTATTCTTTACCATCCAGTGATTTCCATGGTTGTCAGCTAGAAAATGGTTCTAGCAATTTCCACTGAAATGCATACTTAAGAAAAGTAGCAGCTAGTAATGTTCCAACCTACAATTCTCTATCCTTATAGGGAATCCATCTAATATTACATTAAAATTAGTAGGATCTAAAAGACACTTGTCAGTTACAGAGCTGCCTCTGAATACTATGCCTCATCCAAGGTAGTACAACTGAGGAACAGCAAAAGTATAATTTGCAGCTAAAACAACAAATTCAGCCATTTATTTTCCTCTGCAGGTTAGAACAATTTATGAAATGGGTCAGTGATATAGTGCCACTGCTTTTGCTTAGTTTGTGTACAGGATGATGATGATAATGCAGTCACGTAAACTTTTATACCATATTTAGTATGTAAGATAAGGGTGTCCGAGATGAAAAAAACACTATCAACCACTTTATGGTAAATTGGTATGCTATTTTATGTTGCATATCTCTGTTAGAAAATGAGCTAAAATATCAGAGTATTCTAAGATCTGTATTTTTAGCTATTGTTTGAACAGTTGTAATATCATCAAATAATGAGGCTGTAAGTGAAATTTTGCTTCTTTAATTTATTACTTCATTACTATGTAAATTTAGCATTTATCTATATCTAAATCTTGCTTAAGGTCAAAAGTGCCATAACATGAATAATTGTAGTCAGTCCCTGGGAGTGAGAAAGGTTTACCATGATGCAGAAACCTTGTCTCAGAAGGGTTCTGCATTACGGTAAGCCTATCAGATTCATGGACTATACTCCATTGCTATGGCTTTCTGCTTATTGGGGCCTTAGAGTGAAGAGCAGTCTTGTTGAGGAAGCCTCATGCTAATGTAGCAGCCTCACAACGTTGACCTCGTAATCAACCATGTAACACCCCCCAAATGTCTGCTTCTCACCAAATAACTTGATCAAACAACTCATACTTAACAGAATTAATTTTTCCTCTAGGAGTCTAGGAGGAAAAAAATGAATACTTTCTCTTGAAGGTGTTCACCCATTTACTCATATCAGTTTACTCACAGTACAGGTAAGTACAGATTAGCTGTGGAGTGTGTAGGCATCTGTGTCTAACAATGAATGAATTAACATGCGGATGTTTATATATGTGTGTGTGTGTCTAAATGGGTGGCCATACTAGGGTGGTAGGGAGGGGATGCCCTCTCTGTATGTGTGTGTGTGTGTGTGTGTGTGTGTGTGTGTGTGTGTGTGTGTGTGTGTGTGTGTGTGTGTGTGTGTGTGTGTGTGTGTGTGTGTGTGTGTGTGTGTGTTGGAGTGTGCATGGTGGGTGAGTGCTTCCATGAGTCTGAATGAGTGAGTCTGTGTAGGGGCTTATTTGTAGATTCCTAAATTTATGTGTGTTCTTAGTGAACTTCACATGATTGGTAGAGAGAGAGAGAGAGAGAGTGTGTGTGTGTGTGTGTGTGTGTGTGTGTGTGTGTGTGTGTGTGTGTGTGTGTGTGTATACATGCATGCAAGTACCTACCCCTACCTGTAGGGAGTGCCTTTGCTAATTCAGTGCTTGGGCTGCAAGTGAACACACTAGCATGATGAGATCTGCAGTGTTCAATTCCTTGACACAATAATGAGCCACTAATGAAGTATGTCTCTGGGTGGCTTTACTGTGTGTCTGAGAAGCAGTGACTCTATTTTGCAAACTGACCAACCCACATTGGACACTTAATACATGTGGAGAGAATCTGTCTGAGCCTAGCCTATTGCATTTTTCAGACTGTAAATGCAATATTATGACTGTAAGACAGAAATGGTTTATGTGACTAACCGTCTTGTTGTACAAAGATTCCTATAATTTTAAACCTGCCTTCTTAGATTCCCTTGCTAGTATTTTTAGGGTAGCATGAAATTTCATCACATGAAACCTTGCTGTATATAAGTGGCTCAGTCACATGGCAGCTTCTGTGTGTGCTTTGCTTTTTGGGAAATTGCTGTTGCTGTCGACCTTATGAAGATGGACTACTGCTCCAGCTGCTGTAACAAATTTTAATTGCAAATGTATTTAATTGCTATGTAATATTTCTTAAGAATGACAAATTAACAATGGTGTTATGAAGCTTGAATTGCAATACAAACCCAGGGACAGCCTGTTAGCTGAAACGAGTGGATCTACCATGGGTTAAAGAGCTGAGTCAATTGTGCTTGAAATGACAAATTTTAGTTCAAGCAAGAATACTTTGCAATAGCAAAACACACCCAACTGCAGAATATTCTACATTTGCCAGTTATGCATACACCTGGTTTATAGTACAAGTAGTACAAGGCATATTACAGATATTTTCTCACAGTTTTTTTTTATTAAAACACTTTTTCAATTTTATAAACTTGACGAAGTCTTTGACTACAATAATCATAGAAACTGTACACATCACATGCCACAATACTTGGTCATACATCTGTACATAATAGCTTCATCCACTTTCCTACTTAGTTAACTCTTAAATACAAGTCTTTCACACATGCCTCCCCAACTTCTTTACTTCCTGTTCTCAAAACACCAAACCTCTATGCTTTTCTTCTCCATCTTCCTCAAGCACACACTTCCTAGCCTAAATATCCTGGCTCTCCTTCTCTTTCTCTTCTGGCACCCGCTCACTTTCTTCTCAGTACTAGCATTCTTCTGACCTTACTCCTATTACCCTGTAGCAATCCATTTCTTCTTTCAAGATCCACTTTGTTTTGCTGGCTGTCTTCTCATTTTACCAGCTATGACTAGTCTCATTGAACATTTCACACCTCTTTTTCCTGGCTCAGCTCTATTTTCCCTTTATCCCCTTTTCCATTATTTAGTTGTCAGACTGTTACTCCAACTTGCTAAGGTTATTTGCCCACTCATTTTCCTCATAGACCACTTCAACAGTCCTTACTTTCACCACTAGAAAAACTCTTTCTTCCCTTATATTTTCCTCCGTTTATTGACTTCCATTTCCAAGACTTTAAACGCTCATTTACTTGACCCCACACATGAATGTTGTCTGAGCCTGGCTCCATTTACCACCATCAGTTGTCTTCTGCTATTAGAAATTTTGTGATGAATTTCTTTCTTAATATTTAGTACATTTTGTCTAAACGAATGTGTCTTCTTTCTTCGCTGTTACTGACATCTTCTACCATCTAGGCAGAAGTATACTCTTGCAAGCATATACAAGCACCACAGCCTATAACTCTCATCTCATTTTCCATACCTCTTTCCATGTTCCTGTAATACTGCATGCATCATCATCATTGTTATTGTAATCATACTAGACACAAGTGTCTCTTCGAAGGGAGCTCCAGGAGCAGTCTGATTAAGTGATTTGTTTGAGGATCACTTCAGATAAAGTGAGATAAAGGGAATTAAACGAATGAGATGAAGAGCCTTAAACGTTCATAATCTGTATCCTTTGCACTAAACTGTCATACCATCCTTTCCAGCTTTTCATTCATTTATTTCTTCATCTCCTTTGCTTAGCACTCATTCCTATCCAAGCACTTTTTCCCTTTTCTCTTCCTTTCTACCTGTCACATGATACTACCTCCAGTTTTTTGTTTGCCTTATTCCATTAGTTATCTCTTCATTAAATCCCTTACTGCTTTGGTGATTGCAAAGAGCACAAGACCCAGTGCAACTGCTGACTGTGAACAATAGTGACCTGATAAGCATGATTGCTTTCTTAAGGATGTTAATTATATATCTGCAAGTCTAGTCTGGCTGCAGATCACTAAAGATATCTGTCTTTAACTGTTTTGAATACACATGCAGTTTCTTATGCTGTTTGCATTTCTCAGTGTCATGCAACTGATGAGCTTACTATCATTGTATTAGCCTAGGTGAATCAGCAGAGAAAATAATACAAAAAATGGTTATTTGACTTTCTGCAAATGTTTGTTCAATATTAGCTCAATATAGACTGAACACATATGTAGCCATTATTTCTGCAAATTAGTGCAGAAGGAACTTCAACTGATTCAGTGAACTTGAACTGTCATGTTAATCCATGAAGTCTGTTAAAGACAGAAGTCTTATTCTGTTATATATTAGGGAGTACAAGGCAACGTGAAAGCCCTTTTCTTCTATCTTAGATTTATGCCTTTAATTTTTTTGGGGGGGAGAGGGCACAGATATCTTTGTTTCACTACTGACGTATTAAAGTACATTTGTTCTTACTTTATGTTAACACATATGGCAGTTAGTGCCAAGGCAAGGGTTATGAGCTGCTAACAAACTTCTTCCAGTGGGAAAGGATTGGATTCCCTCAGTCTTCACTTGACTGTCATGGCAACTTTGAGCAAGTCAGTTAAGCAGACAGTGCATTGGGAATTTGGGATGTATTTCTTGATGGTTGCCTCCAGCACATGCTTAGTAAATGCCTCTGAATATAAATTACACTCATATTTAAATTTTATTTCTTTGTCTCTGATAATGTTTGCTTTGCCACTGACGCTTGAGGGTAATAGGTTGAGAGGTGTAGTTATAACAGGATTTATATACAAGCCCATGAGAAATCTATTATGTATAAAATTGTACATTTTACTCAATAGCTGGGTGTCTCTGGCAGAGATTTAAGAACAAGAGAATGATTGTAAAGCACATTGGACTCACTTTTTTTTTGTAATTGATATATCTACCTGGATTCTGCTACTAAGGAGCCACTCAACCATTTGGCAATGGCTAGCAGTCTCGTGCTTGAAATAATGCCATATTTCTTTCTGCATGTCTGGAAAACATTACTGCCTTCTAGAATTCTTCAGAAAAGCCATGGTATTCTTAACCCACTTATATTTCAACCAGTCCTATTCCCTATTGACTATATTCCTAAACCAGATCCTGGAAGTGGTCCATATTTCCACCCAACCATATAAAAGTAAATCTTCTATAGTCACTGCCCCTTACTTAATAAACTCCTCTGCCTCCAGTCCAGTCATTTTAAAAATTAACTTGTTATGATGAAGCATACATTTTTTCTGTTTCCCTGTTCTCCAATCTAACACAGCCTTCTCTGACTAGCCTCCATCACTGCTTTAATATAAACTCTCATCACTTTGGTGTCCATTTTATCACATGCTACCAGTTCTAAATCTTCTCTGTTTTCTCCCTCACTGCTTGTGTTACTTTGGTATTATCAACATTCTGAACAACTTCCAAAATTTAGCTGACCTCATCTAGTCCCTCAGCACAACTTTTCTGTCAACTTGCAGCCTTTCCTATCTCAACACAAATCTGTCATGCACTTTATGTTCCTTCTTTAACAATCTTGCATTTAGTTAAATTGTTAAGTGTCTGGATAGATATAGAGAGTACACCAAAATGTTTCTCAGCATAAACATCCTTTATAAAAGTAAATTAATACTTTCTAACCACTTAGTCAAGAGGTTCTTAACCATCTCCGACCAGCTTTCTTCATTTTTTTATTGTTTGTACCAAAGTAGGGCATAACCTAATGACCAAATATTTTACTCCATTCTGGCAATTAACAATGCTCATTTATCCCCATCCTGTAAGATACACCATGACCATTTTAACTCATGGTTCTCTAGTCTTGCTTTTGTTTAAATCACCAAAAGTGTTCTGATGCGTATGGCAAATATTACCTACATTTTCCATTAGACAGATGACACCATCAGCAAATACATTTAACTAGTTCTCCACAACATTATGCCCCCTGACACCTTCAATTTAATCTTTGACACCTGGATAACAGATCGGCTTCTGAAAGAAACAAGAACAGAGATTAACAGCAAATCAACCCTGTCCTTTACTTAACTGAAATTATTGCGTATTAAACACATGGACTGCTACAATGATTCTAGGATTTACTTGCGGTGCTGCTTTTATTCTTAAACTTCTCTCCAAAGGACTTTTTCCAGAATCTGGTACAGTGCCAGTGATTCTTACAGCACCGTATCCGAAAGTCGTCTTCATGTAAGCACTACTGTACTACCCTGAGTCACTTTCTACTCTGTCTAATTTATATAATAAAAAAACCCTCAAGTCAGATATTTATGACTACTTGTTCTTAAATACTATCTTTGCAGTCTCCATCATATTACTAGTTTTGTTTCTATCTTCTTAACCAACACATGAAAAAAAAGTCATCCATGTAAAGGTATTGTACTGAAGCTGCAGAGGCCTACTTCCTTTCCCCTTGAGCAGTGCTATCACTACCACTACCTTTGATCTTTTCAGCATCCCCTCCCCATTTGGCACTCCATCAATCTACTGCCTCCACCTTCACAGTGATATACGAGGAAAACCATTTCCCATTTTCCTGCTCTTAAAATGTTAATCTGCCCTGAGGTTCTTTATTTATCCTATATCTCATTCAAGTTGTTACTTTTTACCCTTTGAAACAACACCTCATTCCCTCACCTTATCGTTGTCTTTATCTCTTTTTTACTTTCCTTGTTCTTTTGATCCACAACATGCTTTACAAAAGTTTCTCCAGCTTCTCCACTCACTCTGCTGCCAAGCTCCTTACTATCCCCCAGTCTTCTATCTTTCCAGCTCTCTTATAGTCTCACTCATTTTTAAATAACATGGCAAACATTTCCCCAGCACATTATCTTTCAAAAAGACCAGCATGAGTCCCTCTTCTCTCTCAGCTAAGCTTCAGCCTTTTCCATTGCATTTTCTTTAAACTCACACTGCAAACTTCTGATCCTCAGGCTTACCTCCTCCTTTTCTTTCTATTTCTTGTCCACTACTATTGGACTCTCATTACCTCCCTCTACGTGACTTTTATCATTTCTTCCTCTCCTATTCATCATACCCATTTTTGTCCTGCTCAGGATGCTGATAACCCACCCCATTTGATGCTGCCATTTCCCTCCAGCCCAAATTTATTGCCTTATTTGCCTAGCTAGTGTAATTTCTGTTTCCATATACATTATTACAGATTACACTCCCATGTAGTGCAATTGTTAAGCCTGACAATCACATTTGTGGCCTACCTATTTCACTTCCGCCACTAAATTCAGTTTTAATATAAATATCTTTAACCTGCTCAGTTGCATGTTTCAATCTCTCATTAAGATGTGCCCTGTCTTCATCACCTCTCCTTTTATCTGCACATCTACAAGCCCCTGTCCACCACATTATCTCCTTCAGCTCTCACGAGATTCTTATTTCGGTTTACCTAAAGTCTGTCAAAGGTCTTCTTTTTGGCTCACCATTTATTGAAAATTAAAATTCAAAAACAGTGAGCTGAAAAAAACTAAAAAATAGACGTCTTTTTTTTTTTTTGCAGGACAAGCCCTCCCTGCATGCCTTTGTGAAGGAGGCAAGCCCATCATAACCCTCTTAATTATATTTGCTGACTTCCTAGTTGCACCACAGTGAAGAAAAGGAACCCCTCTGCAAAAAAAAAAAAAAAGAAACATCACTGACTTGCACAATACAATGCACTGTGGCAGATATCACAGCAACAATAAATTCTTGCACTCAAGCTGTTTGACCACCAATGCAGTGAATACAAATTTTAGATACGGAGTCTCTTTCTACATTCAGTAACAAACTACAATTCCCATGTGGCTACCCTACATTCACTTACTGACATGACATCTGCTTAGAAAATCTTTCTAAAATTCAATAAACTCTCAGTTAACCAGAACTCAAGCAACCAGAAAAAAAAATCAAAGAAATATAGTACAGTATGAACAATTCAGTTTTTCATGTGTTGTACTTTCTGGTTTCCCCATCAGAAACATATCTTATGTTTTTAGAGTTTTATCATTTTAAAAAGGAAGATACAAATAAATTCCCTCTCACTCCAACCTGAGAACATGTGAAACCAAACAAGTCAAATCCCTAAAATGTCAACACTCACTCCATACTCACTCAGTTTGCATCAGATTCCACATTCTCTCTCTGATCTCTCACACACACTCTTCAGCTTTGATACATCTATCTGATCTCTCACACAGTCACTTCTGTTTTCATACATGCATTCACTTTCTCTTCTCTTTCTATTCATTCAATTTCACTTCACTCAAGTGTGCCACTGAAAACCATTCTGCATGCCATGGTTTCTAGTGCAAATATAAGTTTAACATATTTTTATTCCAGCAGGCCTTTTAATTACTGTATTCAAAATATTAAAGTCAAATGAATACAGTGTTTATGGTATAGTGTAGGGTACAGTATTTGTCTTTGTCAGGTATATTTTTAATAGTAACTCTCAAGCAACCAGAGACTACACTTATCCGGCATCTACAAATCACCCAATGGGTGCTGGTTAACTGAGAGTTTACTTTTTCTGCATTGTCCTCATTGGGTTCAGACATCAAAACTAGAGCAATATTATTCCATCTATGACACAGATTACAATAAGCCATCTTTCATTCGAACTGTCTATAACCCTAGTTACTCTTTGCATCACCTCTTACCATTCGCTCAAAATGGTCACACACTTTCCTTCCATCTTAACCATCCTTCTCAATGCTCCAGATTTTCTCAGAATGTCCAGATTTTTGCCTCATATTTTTGTTTCATTCCTCATTAAGTTTGTGGCTTGTTGGCAAATCACTGAGGATTGAAGTCACTAAATAATAATGTACATGTGAGTTTCAGACTTCCCATCCTTCAGAAAATGTATGTTAACACAAATACTGCTATTTTAGCAACTTTCTGGGTTTATAAGAGCAATAGTTAAAAATCTGACCATCATTTTGGGCCTTTGTTCTCCAATTATTTTAGGCTTTGTTCAGATTTCTTGCACTAAGAGGTTGAGAGGTATGATGTTAACAACATATATTTAAAATGTCACTTTTTCAGCTTCAATGTTTATGTCTCCTTTAATTTAGTTTCTTGCAACATAACTGTTTCTATCCTTCCCTTATAATGCTCCTCAGCATATTCATCATAGATAAAGGTGAAATCAGATAGCTAGTTTCCTGTAACTTTCTTAATGGCACAACGTGTTAATGATGTTTAGAGAATGGCCGGCCAGTACATTGTCACTCTGATTGGGCCTCAGAACAGCCCTGGATGGGTGTTATTTACACAATAACACGCACCTTGTCAGGTATTATTGCTTGCATGTCTACTCATTCCACTGCAATAGGTGCAGGGTTGATTCCACATAAGGAATGCTAAATTTTTAGTCTTTATTTTGTGACATTATACATATGATCATTTCATAATATTTTTATTCTGCCCTACTTCTAAGCAGATGCCTTCAAGAAAAACTATAATAGTGCTTCTTTATCTGTAAGACTTTCCGTGGATCATTGCTATCATTTTATTTGTATGTACCCCCTTATTGTAATATTACTTTTTACATAGTCACTTGCTCATTTCTACACTCCTATCCTACCAGCAGTTGATATAAATGCTTATTAAAAGTAACACTGTAGGCGCATCTGTAGCATTACAACAACACTTACATTATGTACGCCATTGTGTCTATAAGCGATGCTTAATGTGTGAGCACTT
The DNA here is from genome assembly GCF_019279795.1 of Protopterus annectens. Taxonomy (NCBI): domain Eukaryota; kingdom Metazoa; phylum Chordata; order Ceratodontiformes; family Protopteridae; genus Protopterus; species Protopterus annectens. The sequence goes on along the minus strand of NC_056728.1, from coordinate 1,220,153,313 downwards.
CATTACGTACATTTTAAAGGTAGTCGTGTATTAACAATAAAAAAGTGTTCAATTAAACAAAATGAATGCATGGATAATCTTTTTCCTACAATTGCCTTTTTGGCTCAACTTATTAATGAAGTTAAGAAACCTCTTATCATGAAGCAGGCACAGGGTTTGATCCAGTAAACTTGTCTTCATTTTACAAGTATCACACCAGGCTGCAGATGTAGTACAATGTAATGTATAGCCAGGTGTGCCTGGCTAATATGCTTCATTCTCCAATATGAGTGGAATATACATGGTTTCAAATTCTTGCAGGTGGCTTAACTATTGTAATGTTAACATGTGTTTCACTCTTATATGGGCGATGCTTTTAGTTAAAACTAAACCACATCACAGACATGCACCAAAAAGTATGAATAAATAATGTACATGATGCCATATGTACAGCATTACAGTATAAGCTGTACAAGTTTTGATTCACATAATGCTGTTGCATATATAACTTTGCTTTTTTCCAGCCATTCATATATTTCTAGACATCATTTCACAGATATGGAATGTCATTTCCTCTATGGCATTACTAGAACATCCACAGTTCAACAGGTGATATGTTGTTCTTCTGGGGTTATACACATTCTGTTACAAAAATATTTTTCTGTCAAAGCAATACAACATGAAATGTTGGTAAAAAGTACATGAGGACAATCAATACATAGGAACTCAAGTATTATTTATGGGAATACATATTTATGTGTAATACTGTTAACCTCATGAATGTTATAATCCATACCTGTGCTCATGCCAAGAAGTGGAAAAATGTCAGCTGAAATAGACTTAGGGTCATAGGTTCATAGGATGATACTAGGCTATTGGCTTGGAGGCTCTTATAAGCCTAGATAAGAATTTGGTCCATGTTCCCTCAAAGTCTGCACCTGTTTCCCCTGTCCAGCAGGGACATAGGTGGGATCCCAGGGATATATTTTTTGTTTCCCATCCAGTTGTCTGACTTGATGTATCACTACTAACCAGCATGAGCTATAGTGTCTGTGGAGCATATAGACGCATTGACATACATGGGCAAGTGGTACTGCATGACTGGCACCTGAACCTGACAGTAGAGCCCTATCAAATACAGCACTTAATATCCTCTTCCTCTGCAGTCCTTCACACAAATTCAGTTCTCTGTGGTGTCCATCACTGCATGTAGGATGGAGCACATGATATCTTATTTAGGTGACAGTTCCTTGCCATTTTTCCTGAAATCTTTGAGGGTAAGACATGGCAGGTGAAGATGATGGTAGTGCTCTATTTTGAGCACAGAGACAGCGAGAGGAGGAGCTGAGGAATTTTGTACACCTCCTTGTGAACAACTACAGCTGCAGGCTTTTTCAGGAGAGCTATACCTAGTCTCAGTGCAAGGCTGAGGCATAGAATAGTTTGGACAAGGCTGTCACCCATGCTACTGTCATCCCATGCATGGGGTTCAGTGTTGTCACCACTACAGTGACAGGAAATGCAGCAAACTGGCCTCCTTTGCTACTGGGGGCATATTATAGGTTGAGCACATCACTTCAGTGTTGTAAATCTATCTTCCCATAACAAAGCAGACCGTTACCATAACAAGGCAACAAATATGTCTTCATAAGTCCCTTTCCTTATGTGTAGCTATGCACAGATTGAAGGTAATTGGGAGCCACATCAAGACAGACTGCAGCAGCTTAGCAAGGCACAGGGTAAGTTCATCTCCAAATATTAACAAATGCAATGTGAGATGTTAATAAGTTGTATCAATACATGATAAAGTTTATGAAATTTGGGTACAAGAGGATGTCAGACAACTAATTAGTAGACATATTCTGAGTTCGTAAACCTTACATAGCTGTAAGTTTAGCTCATGTAACTATGAAGTAGTTAGTGTCAGATGAGGTTTGATGGCTGTAGGGTTCATTCAGCTAACAGCAAATATGTTTAATATGAATTTCACATCACATCTATTAAATAGTTGTAGTTGTAACTTATAATACCATGTCATCAATCAAGTTAGTTAGTAAAATCATCTGTATCTGTACAACTTATTTAAAATATGAATAGTTCCTGTAGAATAGTTGTTACATGTGAGCCAATTATATTATTGCATTAGTATAACACTAATTAATAGCCTAACACATTTATATCTGGATGTAAACAATCTTAAGAATATTTCTGGAATGTGCAATGATGGGGACCTTATGTCTCTCATCCAACCTCTTTCTCACTGTCCTTTTGATGTGTTTTTCTCTGAATTTTGATTGTAAAGTCCATCACTGCCCCATCAGACTCATTAACACAGAGAGCTAGACTGACCAAAGTGGTTTGTACTGCTTTCCATCCACATGTGGCAGTGGTACCATCACCAACAGCAGAGGTACCCAGCACGTCTGGGTCACAATCTGGCAGCATTGGCTCCATACCCATTGCACTACCAGCACCACCTGCATCAATTAGCCTTGCCCTGGGTCTGGTGCATTGGCATGCACTAGGAGTAAGTAGAGAACACCAATAGGAGTACAGAGTGAATACTATCTCCTAAATGCTTTGTTCCATGCATGGGTCCACTCAAATTATGCATGGTATGACTCCAGTTATTTTCACTGGGGTAATATATAATTATCAACCATGGGATGGATAAGGCCTATCTCTAATCAAATGGGATAGGTTAATTTGAATACATAAAGGGAAATTAGCTATGCTTAAAATTGCCCACAAGGGCAGCTAGCCCTAGTAATTACCTATAACCTATGAACCTAGGACTAGTGCCAGTGGAGGTGGTGATTATTTTACTGGACAGGAGCTGGGAGAACTTGTGGTTGAGGTAACGGAGAAGAGTCTCAGTGCTGAAATTGGTGCCATGAAAAAGATTCTGCAGCACATTGTGAAATTGCTTCACCATCCAGTACTGTCTGAGGTTTCCAAGACTGGAGGCAGTGGTGACCGTTCCATGGATAACGACTAATTTCCCATTGTCTTCATGCCAGAAGAGGATTCGCCACCAAACACCCATTTCTAACTCCCATCATGGTTTTCCCTTCCCTCTTGTGCCTTGTTTCCTATGTCTGTCCCATACATCTGCCCCTGCTACCCAACCTACCCATTACACATACCCTTTATACCTACCATTGGTATCCCTAACTTCCTTCCACAACTTTCCTCTCTCTCTCTCTCAGTAAACCAAAAACAAACAAAAAAACATGTCCCACAAGAAAATAACATGCTATACATAATTGTCCACTTCACCTATGTGTGTGACTTATAAATCTGATTTGGTCCAATTGGTGACACAATGTTTATTTATTTATTTTTATTTTACATTTGTTGACCGGGATGGTCCGACTGCATACATGTCCATTTTCAGCGGAGGCCCGGGGAGAAAAGCTCCACATTGTCAGAAAGTTACATACATGTTGCATAGTTACATATTGTTTCATTTAGTAATGCAGCTGAGGAGAAAGATGTGCAATATATATAGTGTAACAAAACAGTCTAGCAATAGCAATTTTTAAAACTACAATCTACTCTGCTACAGGCCCCATAAGGAGCACAGTGTCTCTCCAACCTAACACCACTCTTAAGTATTCAACTGCGGTACCACCTTTATCATTCTTATAAGAAAAGCGCAGTCTGGGTCTGAACTGTCTGCAAAAAGCTAAAGTTAACTTTGAACCTAACTCCACTCTTAAGTATTCAACTGTGGTACCACCTTTATCATTCTTATAAGAAAAGCGCAGTCTGGGTCTGAACTGTCTGCAAACAGCTAAAGTTAACTTTGAACCTAACACCACTCTTAAGTATTCAACTGTGGTACCACCTTTATCATTCTTATAAGAAAAGCGCAGTCTGGGTCTGAACTGTCTACAAACAACTAAAGTTAACTTTGAACCTAACACCACTCAAGTATTCAACTGCGGTACCACGTTTAACATTCCTATAAGAAAAGCGCAGTCTGGGTCTGAACTGTCTACAAACAACTAAAGTTAACTTTGAACCTAACACCACTCTTAAGTATTCAACTGCGGTACCACCTTTATCATTCTTATAAGAAAAGTGCAGTCTGGGTCTGAACTGTCTGCAGACAGCTAAAGTTAACTTTGAACCTAACACCACTCTTAAGTATTCAACTGCGGTACCACCTTTATCATTCTTATAAGAAAAGTGCAGTCCGGGTCTGAACTGTCTGCAAACAGCTAAAGTTAACTTTGAACCTAACACCACTCTTAAGTATTCAACTGCAGTACCACCTTTATTATTCTTATAAAAAAAGCGCAGTCCGGGTCTGAACTGTCTGCAAACAACTAAAGTTAACTTTGAACCTAACACCACTCTTAAGTATTCAACTGCGGTACCACCTTTATCATTCTTATAAGAAAAGTGCAGTCCGGGTCTGAACTGTCTGCAAACAGCTAAAGTTAACTTTGAACCTAACACCACTCTTAAGTATTCAACTGCGGTACCACCTTTATCATTCTTATAAGAAAAGCGCAGTCCGGGTCTGAACTGTCTGCAAACAGCTAAAGTTAACTTTGAACCTAACATCACTCTTAAGTATTCAACTGTGGTACCACCTTTATCATTCTTATAAGAAAAGCGCAGTCCGGGTCTGAACTGTCTGCAAACAACTAAAGTTAACTTTGAGTATGTGTCTACCTGTTTGAGCCAATATTCATTTTCCCCTGGAGAGCACTCTGCTTTGGCTTGTAAGCAGCCCCCCTCCCCCCCCCCCACCTCCACAGACACACACACTCATCTTCCACTTTCTCTCTTATTACCTTCTGTTAGCAGATAGTATCCATAATCTGATCAATACTGTGTGTTTGTTAATTTAAACTGAGACCACAGTGGCCTACTGATACAAGGTTATCCTGTTTTTCCACCTGAAAATGGTTAAGAAATGACTTACAGTTTCAGAGCAGTCCTTGGTCAGTTGTGATTGCTTCTCAAACACTAACTTGTCTTTGCTTTGGCTCATTAGCAGCAGTACAAAGAACTTCCTGCTCACACCTTTTTTCTCCCCTCCCCCTTCCCTGTTTATTACCTTAAGACAATCCCAAAGTTAATAAATATTACCTGTGGCAGGCACCATTTTTTAAAACTACAATCATCCTTGTCACTATCATATGTTCATTCATCAATTAACTCTGTTACCTGATTGTTTCCAGCCCCCTCATAAGAGCAACTAACAGGGTCTCTACCCGCTTCGCTCCCCACCCTGCCCCCTATTCCCTCCTGCCCCCAGTGGTCCCAACTTTATTACACTCACAAACCCCTCCCATCTTTCCAGTAGCCAACCACCGCGCTAACCCAACACTACCTCCTCCATCTTCCCACTACTATCACACCTCCTCAACTAACATGTACAAGCATACCTTACCTATGCTCACAGCATGCACTGTCCTTGCATATCTTACATCCTACCAAAGCTCCATCATTCCCCCACTCAACCACTACCACTGTACTACTACTCACACCACCACTCATGTCTCACCCTCATTCAGCTCCCCTCCCACCAACTCAAGAACCATCCCTATGCACCCTCCCCACATATTCATCAACTATATTACTCAAGCATAAAGCATCCCTACAACTTAACATAGTAACGCTCCCACCATACCTATTACCCAGGGCACAATCATAAAGTTTCCCTTATAAACAAACACATTCAAAAACTAATAATCTCATGCATATCAAAACTAGCCCTAAGTGGAGATATCCACCCCAACCCTGGCCCTACCGTCTCCAACCCCAATCCTCATAATCAGACTAGAAATCACAACTTCTCCCATATTACAGACAATAGAAAGCCAAATGACTTCCTTCTACTAAGCCTAAATATTAGAGGTATATCCAACAAAGTCTATGAACTCCATGCCACCATAGACTTGTACTCCCCAGATATAGTCATCTTGACAGAAACCTGGCTAAAACCTCACATTACCAGTGAGCAAATACTCCCTACAGGTTATGGCATACTAAGAGTAGACTGGCTAAACAAGAAAGGAGGCGGTGTAGCTATAATATTTAAACAGCATCTAAACATCCAGATCTTAAAATCATCAGCTCCACAAATAGGCAATGAAGAAATAATATATACCAACCTCAAAATAAACCAAAACAAAACCATCAACATAATTGGATGCTACTTCCCACCTGGCCAAAACTTCCCTCCACTAGAAAACCTCCTCAGCTGGTCTACCCACCATCTCCCCCAAGAAACTATCATTTTAGGTGATTTCAATATTGACTGGCAATCCTGTTCTGGCAACCATCCAACCTATCATGTAAACATTCATGGCTTCACCCAACTAGTCCAGTCGCCAACCAGGATAAATAAAAACTCCAGCAAGCACAGTACCCTGGATTGGATACTAGTCAGTAAGAGCCCCCAATCATATATAACAGGCTGCTTATCAGATAGCTTCAGTGATCACTCCCCAACATTCCTACTGAAAAAATACCTATACCAAGCTAAACCTGTCGTCTACCGTCAGATACGTAAAAAAATAAACTTTAACCCACTTACATTCATCTCATCCCTCAAAGAATGTAACTGGCATCCTGTAAAGTACCTCAGTCTTGATGACGCAGTTGAATTTTTTAATACTACCTTCCTGAGCATCCTTAATTACCATGGCCCCATAAGACTTTCCAGAATCAAAGCACAACCCTCCCCATGGCTACAGAAAACCACTAAGTCAGAAATGAAAAACAGAGATAAAGCCTGGGAGCCCTGGTGCAAAACCAAGACCCCCTCAACTAGACAGAAATTCCTAGAACTACGCAATAGAGTCAAAAAGCTAATAAAACAGGACAAATTCCAATACTACCAGTCTGCCCTAGACTCCTCCGAACACAGCCCCAAACAATTCTGGTCCTCCATAAACTCCATCCTCCACCCAGGTAAAGTCAGTACCCCTCCTCCTAACATCCCTCACTCCTCAGAAAATATTGCTACCTCATTCAACACACACTTCACACAAAACATACTATCACTAGCTAAACAACACAACCCCCCCCCTCCAACCCACATCTTCAACTACTAATCTCCCCACTGCCTTCTCTTTTTCTCCTGTACCTACCTCCAACATAAAAAAACTCTTAACTTAACTTAAACCCACCAAATTAGCAGCAGACAACTTCCCAAGTGAATACCTACAAATCGCAGCTGATGCTCTGGCCTACCCAGTATCCATCTTGATTAACGGATCTCTGTCAGAAAGTTATGTTCCCACACTGTGGAAAGTATCACATATAATTCCCCTCCACAAAGGTGGACCCTCCACAGAACTAACCAATTATCGCCCCATAACTATTCTCTCTCCACTCTCCAAAATACTAGAGAGATGCATACACTCTCAGGTCTCAGACTACCTCCTTACTAACAACCTCCTTTCCAATACTCAGTATGGTTTCCGACAAAACCATAGCACCACCACTGCCTTACTCTCCTTTACTAACACTATCCTTCAGCATAAAAACAATGGCTATCTCTCCTCTGCTACTTTCCTAGACCTATCTAAAGCATTTGACATGGTCCCACACAACCTATCTCTGTCCTCAATAACATATCCTTCTCACAATCAGTCATCAACTGGTTTCAGAGTTACCTGTCTGACCGCCAACAATCCGTTGTATGGCAGAATGACATATCTCCCCAACTACCTGTCTACATAGGGGTTCCCCAAGGATCCATCCTTGGACCCCTACTCTTCTCTGTTTTCACAAATAATCTAGCCTCTGCCACCACACATGGCACACTCATACAATACGCAGATGACTCGACCATTATCTGCTCAGCCCAGTCCCTACCCAAACTGCAAAAAGTCACACAGGAAGCTTTTTCCTCTGTTGAAACTTGGTTATCCGATGCCCAATTAATACTCAACCCAAACAAAACTAAACTACTCATCTTACAACCCACCAAACATACTCAAAACAACTCTCACTTTAACATTACAGCAAAAGACAACACCACTATATACCCAACTGAACACATCAAATTGCTAGGAGTGGAAATAGACAATAAACTAAAATTTGACATTCACATATCCATGACCATAAAAAAAGTCCACAAAAAACTAGGAGCATTATACAGAAATAAGCATCTTCTCACCAAAGCAGCAAAGATTTCAATAGCAAATTCCCACCTTATCTCCACCCTACTTTATGCCTCTCCAATATATACCAACCTAAGGCAATGCAATCTAAACAATCTAGAGACCTGCTACAACAAAATTGCCAAATTCGCCACAGGGGCATCCTACCGTAGTCACCACTGTCTCTCACTTGCTGAACTGGGCTGGCTTGAACTCCCTCACCTCCTTCAATGGTATCAACTCTCACTCACCCACAAACTAGTAAACCATCCACTAAATGTCTCATCCCTCCAGAATCTACTCCAAACCTATCGCACCACCAGGCCACTAAGATCCAGCAACAAAAATCACTCGCAGATCACTAAAGCCAATAACTCTGCTGGTGAAGCACTATTCTCTTGCACCATAGCCAAATTATGGAACTCCCTCCCGCTCACAATTACCTCCGTACCATCATGCACCCACTTCAAAACTTTACTAAAAGCGCACCTAAAAACATGCTGGCTTTGCCCTTGCAACTCCCACTCTAATATCACCCACCCCATCCAACCACTACCTTTCTTTCCACTCCACTAACTACCTTGATTATAGCAAGCTCAGATGCTCATAAGCCTAACACTTATACAGCTGGAACTTCTTATTTTAACATTTGTTAATGTCTGTTATGTACTTCACAGATAAAGATTCTACTTGTCTACTGATGTACTATGTTCTTCATCTGTAAATATGTTGTCAGTAATTGCTATGTAAATTGTTAATCGCTATGTAATCCAATGTAACTACGGTCTGTTTATTTTAACTGTGGAGCTTTTCTCCCCGGGCCTCCACTGAAAATGGACCTAAGTCCAGTCGGACACTCCCGGTCAACAAATATAAATAAATAAATAAATAAATAATAAAAATAGCAATCACAAAAAATACAACAGATCTTTTACAAATTTTATAAAACATGTTAGATTAAAAAGACAATAATGACTTTTGAGCTTAGTTACTATACATTGTTCTTGTTTGGAGTTACAGGTTCCTTCCCTAGGTTGTCCTTTTAGCAAAGGTTTAAGGGCTTCCAATTTTGGTCGGAGATTCGTCAAGGAAATATAGGGTTAGGTCTTTTGAGAATAAGAGTTTAAGTTATTTAACTTGGCTAAGCGTGGGGAGAAATATGATCTTGGTTAATTGAGGAGGAGCTAATCTGGGTTAGAGCATTGGCAAAGCCAGTGTGACTGAAAATTGAGTTTTAGGCTCTTTCTGAATTGGTCTAGGGAGGTAGTAAGAGTGAGGTTGTAGGGGAGGGAGTTCCATATTTTTGCAATGGCGTTGGCAAACAGAGTATCACCCCCTGAGTTATAGGATTTGATTGTTTGGACAAGTAGCCTGTTTGATGAGCGAAGACAGCTTAGGTTGGTGTAAGGAATAATTAAATGTTTCAGTGCAGGAGTGTTATCAGGTTGTTTGAGAATTTTAAAAGCTTCTATGAGTTGGTTCAGCTGGAGAAGGTTTGGTAGTTCTATCCAGCCGAGGTTTTTTAGGTTAGAGCAGTGGTGAGTTCTATAGGGCATACCAGCTGCAAATCTGGCAATATGATTATACAAAGATGAGAGTTTGTTTAGGTTGGAGTTGTTAAGGTTAGTAAGCACGGGTGAGGCATATAGAAGGGTAGAGAGAAGATGTGAGCGGGAAATGGCCACTTTGGCAATTGGAGTTAGGAAAGTTTTTATCCTGTACAATGACCCGAGTTTCTTGTTAACAGTTTTAATGGTATGGTTAATGTGCATGTCGAATCTAAGTTTATTGTCTATGGTAACTCCTAATAGTTTAGTATAGGAGTCTGGGGAGATGATAGTCCCATTGTTGGATTGTATGGTAAAGGATATAGGAGAGGGTTTATGTGTTGGATGGAAGAGTAATGGTTTTGTTTTGTTTGGGTTCAAGATCAGATGACGCCCTGATAGCCAGTATTCTACTGTAGTAAAAATGTGCTGGGTTGTAGATAGTAGGTTAACTGGGGAAGCATCAGAACATACTAGTGTGGGGTCATCTGCATATTGAATACAGGTGGCCTCAGGGATGACTGTATAGAGGTCATTAATAAAGACTGAAAAGAAAAGAGGTCCTAATATGGAGCCTTGAGGAACCCCTATGGTATTAGGTAACAGGCACGAGAGCTTATTCTGCCAGAGTACCGCTTGTTGCCTTTCAGAGAGGTAGGCATGAAAGCAGTCTAGAGCTTGTTTGTCTAAGTACAGGGTTTTCAGAGTGTGGAGAAGTAGCTGGTGGTTCACCATATCAAAGGCTTTAGACAGGTCCAGAAAGAGAGCCGAAGATATTTTTTTGTTATTCCGGTTATGGTTAATTATGTCGGTAAAAGAGAGGAGGGCAGTGGATGTACTATGGTGGGGTCTGAATCTGTGTTGTGAGTTGGTTAGTAGATTATTTTGGATGAGATAGTGTAGATGTTGTTTTTGCACACACTTTTCCATGATTTTGGCAAGTGGTGACAATATGGCTATTGGCCTATAGTTTGATAGTTCTGTGGATGAGCTGCCTTTTTGGAGTGGTATAACATAGGATATTTTCCATACTGAGGGGATTGTGGACTCTGTTATGGTTCGATTAATTAGGATTGAGATGGGGTATGCTATGACATCTGCAGCTTTTTGCAGATATTCGGCTGGGAGAAGATCTTTAGAAACGGTAGTTGGCTTTAGCTTTTTCAATAAGGATCGGATGAGGGAAGTAGAGACAGGTTGGAGGTTTAAGGAGAGAAGTGACTTGGATATAGGATCTGTTATTGAGGTGCAGGTAGCCAATAGTTGTTTGGCTAAGGATTGAATAGTCTCGGTAAAGAAAGTATTAAAGGTATTTTCTACTTCTGCTGGGCTTTTATCACATAATGTTCCTGGGGTAGGAGTGGAGGATTTACCTGGCTGGAGAAGATTATTTAAACCCGCCCAGAACTTTTGAGGATTGTTTTGATGTTTATATTGTAGTTGGCAGTAGTAGTCTTTTTTGTCAGTTGTGATGGCTTTTTTAGTCGCATTTCTTAGCTGTTGGAATTTAATACGGTCTAGGGGTGACTTTGTTGTATGCCATTTATCCCATGCTTTGTTTCTAAGTTTGATTTTAAATTTGGAGTCTTTTGTTAGCCAAGGTGCTATTTGTGTTTTAATTTTGATTGATCTTTTTGGAGCATGAGAATCTAGTATGGTTAGAAATGTGGAGTTAAAATTTGTTACAGCCTCATCTAGGGGAAGATACTTTAGTGTTGACCAATTACAGGATTTGAGTTCCATTTGAAATTTTGTGAGGTCAAAATTGTTCTTATTTCTGACTGACCTGTAAATGGGCAGTTTAGAGCTTACTATTTTGTCTTTCCTTATATATGTGATGAGGTGATCACTAAGGTCATTGGGAAGGTTCCCAGACATGTACATATGGGGATGAGTATTAATAAGTATCCAATCAAGGATACTCTCTATTTGGTTAGAATTACCTATTCTGGTGGAGGAGGATATGGTCTGAGATAATCCATGGAGGTTTATATGAGTGGGGTTGGAGTCTGATGAGCATAGGTTCCAGTCAATATTGACATCACCCAGCACTATAGTTTCTTGAGGGCAGTTGTTAGCTAACCAATTTAGAGTGTTCTCCAGTGTGTCAGAGTTATTCCCAGGGGGGATGTAGATCCCAATTAGATTTACACTTTTTTATTTATTGAGTTATGGTTTTAGAGCTAATATTTCGGCATTGGAGAGTTGGGGTGATTGAGTGGGGTTGAGTGTGACATTAAGTGTGTTTTTGTATAGCACGGCAATCCCACCTCCCTTTTTCTTTGTATGATCTGCCCTAAGTATATTATAACCAGGTGGTAGGATCTCATTATCTTTGGTTGATGGTTTAAGCCAGGTTTCTGTTAGACACATTATGTCAGGGAGGTAAGTTGCTAAAATGGCACGTAGGTTATGTACCTTATTGTTTAGGCTTCTTATGTTTAGGTGGTAAATTTGGAGGGAGGTAGATGACCTGGGAGAAAATGGTGGGCTATCAGAGTTTGGGGTTGACGATGGGCCTGGGTTAGGATGGATGTGTTCGTCTTTAGTCACACATATTCCATGATATATCTATCCAATAATGTCCAAATTATATGTATGTGTACATCATTAGCATGTTAAGAAGTGGGTAGACATGTTCTTATCCTTTAATTCCTGGATTACTCGCCTATTATATTACCCTCTTCTTGTTCCCCATTTTTATCTCTGTCCTACCATCCCATTTCCTGTCTTTAATCTGGTAAAAAAGTAGATGAACATAACAAACACATGGTCATAAATGGCTTATAAACAGACATATGCTTGGTACTGAGAGCAGAACATACTGTTAGTTCTCATCCTATGGCAAAAACTCAGAAAATTCCTGTGCATGCACTAAGACTTTGTTATCAGTCATGTACCTGAGTTTAGAACCCCTGCACATCAGTAAGTAACTCTGACACATAGAAAATAAGGAAATATGATTCTGTTCTCTGTTACTGCTTTCATGGCTCAACATATAACTGGTAGGAGTCTATTCCACTTGATTCAGTGAATGGTTGACACTGGGTGGGATATTATTTCATGTTTCCTTCTCAGTCTGCAACTGTCTTCCACTAATGTTATATATGTGTTCCATAGTCTGTACATCACAGGTTGTCAGCAATGGCCATGCTAGCCCTAACCACAGAAACCTATAGTCCATATTAATCATAATATTTCTAGTAGGAAAAACAGGGATAGAGGTTTGCCACATTACACATGTTACAGTACAGTTGGCACAGATGACTAATGCTCTCATCTGTAATTGCTGTAGTGCAAAGTATGATTCTCCTAACTCTCATTTACCTATTGCACTGCTCCTGTATCATCACTGAAGAAAGTCTGTGTGTCTAGTGGGCCTCCCTGCTAAAAGAATAAATGTTTATAATTATTATTGCACTCACAATGGAATCATAAGAATTACATGACTGTAGTGTTCTTATTATACTATCCAAATATCTGTGCAACCACCTACTTCCTTCTCTTTCACCTCACTGTTGTATCCTCCAATTTCCAGCATGTAATCTGTTCAGAAATACATAAGCACAAGACAAACATGGCCACAAATGCGTTATACAAACACTTTTCTAGTTAAAATGTCCCTTGCATAATGCTTGGCATCGAGCAGTAGAACCTACTGTACTTCTCATCCTAAAGCAAAAACAAAGACAATTCTTATTCATTAGCTAAGACATTGCCATCATTTGCATAAATAAGCTTGGCATCATTGCATGTCAGTAAGTAATTCAGACAGAATGAAAATAATGTCAGTTGCCCCTGTTATTTGATATGCTTTCATGGCAGAAACTGTTATTTATATTTGCAGTCCACTCTAGTGCACTCAGTGCAGTATTGTATGTCACTGAGGATGGGATATTGCCTCAAATTTTCTATTCATTCTGCAACTATCTGCTTTGAGAATGGTAGCAAAATAATGCATAATTAAATCATTTTCTTTCATATCAGTATGCATATTGAATACATTTAAATGCTAGTTCTCACTGCTGAACACATACAGACAGGCTTACATGCAACCCTGCTACTGCACCGATATGGAGGAAATCACTGTGAGATGCATGGGTTACAGGCAACCTATCACCCAGTACTATCCTGCTCAGTCCATATGTCATCACTTTTGTAATTTCCCTTTTGAACACTTTTTTCAGACATAAGGCATTAGAAGTTCCTCTGTATCGTCATCTGATACAGCATTGACTTACTCCATCATGACTTCCATTCCAGTCATGTGCACTTTGCATAACTCTTACACACATATATATTGTTCCATACCATGACATTTCATCTGAATTTACACATTTATCTCCTCACACACATGGAAATAAAACCTTGAACAGTACAACAAATTATTCTTTCAACATTTACTACGGTATGACACTTGACACTGAGCAGCATCACTACTTGTTACACTTCATATCCTATGAATAAAACTGATGAAAATTCACCTTTGTTGCATTAACATGCTGAGCATTACATGAATAAGCTTAGCCTCAATGCAGGATAGAAATCAATACTGACAGAAGCATATGTAGACAGTTCCATGGTTAAATGTTTACCTAATGTGATGACAAAATTATGTCATATATTTGGAATGTTATGATCCATAGAATGCTGATGTTTGTGTAACATCTTCAAATGTGCTCATTCTTGACAACTAATGCATAACTTGTTCTGCAGCTTTAGCAAACTGATGTGTTGTGAGAAATTCTCTCTGGTTGTGACACTTTTACAAGTAGAGGGTATTGATGTCCTGTGTGTTGCACTCCCTTGTGACCATGGCCATATTCACACACACACACACACACACACACACACACACACACACACACACACACACACACACACACACATGCACGCATGCACACACGCACACACACATGCATACACACACACACACACACACAAACACACACATGCACACACACACACACACACACACACACATACACTGGTGATGTTATCTCTTCATATTTCTTCTGTGGAGTTGGTAATTAATGCACTACTCAGAAGAATGTGAGATAGGCAAGTGGGAGCTTGATTCCAGACAGGTGCACATTGTATAAATATTTGAAAAGTAATTGATGACATGCAAGAATTCAGATACAATGTGAGAAATTCAACTTGGTTGTGACACTTTCACAGTGGTGGGTTTTGATCCCCCAAATGTTATACTAACTTTTTCAATGGCCATATTCATGCATACACTCTGGCAATAACTTCCCCTAAAACATGTGCTTTCTGAGCTGCTGCCTGACTTCTTCTATGGCATCAATAGCTAGAGCACAAATCAAATGGATGTGAGGTATGAAGGAAGGTGTTTAAGTCCAGTGAAGTAACATGCAATGCTGGGTTAAAGAATAGATGTAATATGACAGATTCTACTTGGCTGTGACACTTGCACAGGTGAGATTTTTTTGATAACGTGTGTATTGTACTCCCTTTTAACCGAGGCCATGTTCCTTCACACACACTGGGGACAGTATTCACTCACATTTGTGCTTTCTGACAACTGCTGTATGATTTTTTTTGTGGTTTCAGTGGCTAGGGATCAGGTCAAAAATGTGACTTATGTAGGCAGAAGTTAGATTCCAGTGAGGCATACTTTGTATCATTGTGTAAAAAGGAGTTGGTAACATGCAATAATGGATTAGAGACCATATGTGCTATGACAACTTTTACTTGGTTGTAACATTTTTACAAGTGGAAGGTTTGAATATCTCTTGTGTTGTACTCCCTTTTAAGGAAAGCCATATGTATTTACATACACTGGTGATGAAATCCCCTCATATATATATATGCTTTCTGATAGCTGTTACAGTATATTCTTTTATGGTGTCATTCATTAGTGCATAGGTCAAGAGACTGTGAGTTAAACAGGCAGGAGTTTGAATCCAAAGAGACAGGAGTTTCAATCCAGTACAACCTACATTGTCTCTGTATAAAAGGCAGTCAGTGAAGACATGTACTGTAAGAACGTGTTTTGATGTTCCCATTGCTGTACTTCCGTATAAGCATACACAATGGCATCATTTGTTTTGCATCTTACATTGCATAACAATTAGCAAAGAGCAACATCACTATTCAAGGCTGGGAAATAATAATTACCATTTCTTGTCCTATAGCAAAAACCTGAAGACAATACATTTTACCACATAGATATGGTGACTGTTACACTGTGGAGCATATCCTGGATGAGTGAAGAACAGCAATACTGATATAGGCATGGATATATATTTATTAATTCAACTGTAACAGCTTCCATAGTTCAATGTATTGCTGATGTGATGTTCAAATTGTCAGTAAAGTATATTGAGGCTTGTGATACATTGATTATTGGTGTGTGTTTCTCAATGCTTATTTTTCAGTGTTCCATAATGTTGTCATACCCCTTCAAATGTGCACTTTATGACAGTTGTTGTAGGATGAGTTCTGTGCCATCAGTAGCTAGTACACAATTCAAGAGAACATGAGTTAAGAAAGCAGGTGTTCAAATTCAGACTGGTGTATATTATGTCAGCATGTAAACCCTTTGCTGATATGCAAAACATACTTAGTGAACAGATGTGCTGTAACAATACTACTTGGATATGAGACTTTCAGATGTGGAGGGTTTTGATCCCCTGAGTCTTACTCTGATAAAATACAAGTGGTAAGGGTTTTCAAAATATGTCTGCCATATTAATGCATACCAGTGAAGGGTTTTGCATATAAGCATGAACACATACACATATTCCAGAAATTTAAGCCTGTGTCTGTAACTTTGCCCAATAGCACAATACGCTTCTCTGTAACTGAACTTTGTGAAATAAGTCTCTCGGGCACTGTAATACTCTTGAAATTACTGTATTGCAAGAAATCACCTCTTAATAGTATAAGAAACATATCAAATAACTGCATGATGTGAATGAACTGGGCAAGTCTTGAATCTTCTGCTCCAATGGAGGTCCGAGGCTTGGCCTCTCTCTCTCCTTCATCTCTGTGGTTTTGGTCTTCTTGCATTTGTGGCATCTTCTTATCTTCGTGTCTAGGCTGGTTGATCTGTATTCTGTGTGGTTTGTGGCAGACTTCAAGCCAGAGTTGCTCTGGGTCTTTTATGTTTTCTGTAGTGTGCTTTGTTGTAGTCTATCATTTTCCTGACATCCTCCTGTGAGTGGTTTTCCAGCCGTGTAAATAGGTTTATCGCTGAGTCCTAAAACTTGCCCACCCTGTACTTGAACCCAGGACCTTCTGCACTCTAGCACTTCACAATCATGTGGTGCCACAGAGAGAAGCTCAGAGTCAATAACATTTCAAAGTAATTGCACTTTGCGAATAAACTATACACAGCACACTGAAATTTCCCCAAATGTTGGTGCCTTATGAAGCAATTCTTTACAGTGCAAGTAACACTCTGTAATGGCAGCATTTTGCGAACAGACACACCCAGCACAAGAAACTTTTTCGAAATGTCTATACTTTGACTGTACTTCACAAAATAGTTGCACTTTGCACACAAATAAACTCTTCGGAATACATGTACAGTAATAAGCACACACTTTAAGCACTTTCACATAATTTGAGGCACTTCAAATAACTTTAGTTATGCCCTTGATACAATACAAAGTAAGTTATGCCAAAACACAGCATGTTGCCAAAAAACATGTAGTCAACGTGCTTTATTTAAGCTTAATGTGCCTCTTTTACCCTTATTATATTAGTTTTGCTCGTTTAATCTCTTTTCATTCCCATTGTACTTTTCTTGTGCTTGTTTTACTCTAAACATGCCCCATTTTGCCTTAGACATGTTTGTTTTGCTTTTCTGATAATTGTTTGTCAGATATCTTACTTTAAAGATTTCCCTTAGTTAATAAACCTTTTATGCCTTCCACTTGTTTAATAATGCGGGTTGTATTCTTGTAATGCTCCATTTTATCTTTTTTTATAAAATAAGCAGTTTGTGCGACTTCTCATTACCTTTGATTCTTTTCTGGCCCTTTTTTGTGCTCGTTTCTCTTAGTTTATATTCACTGTCATTTCTGCACCTCATGGTTCTGAATATCATTCTCTGGAATCCTGGTTCTGACACCATGTTACTCTCCTACTTTGGACACAATAGAAGAGTCTTCGTAGGTTCTGTTCAAGCAGCTTTATTATACACAAACACATTATGATAGAAGTTATATACAAACTAACTACTGCAATCATACATGCTCACTTTTGGGCTGCACTCTCAAAATGGCACTGGGAATAGCACTTGCCTGTTTTTTATATGTGCATGTTCAGTCCTTGATATGCTTCTTAAAGACATAGCACATACACGCTGATCTACACTACCTGATGACAGACATTTGTGCTTCAGACTTCATATCCTTCAGAGAATGCACAGTAATGCAAAACCTGCTATTCTCCCAACTTTCTAAGTGTATTGGAGTAACATCTCTATTTCTGGCCCTTTGTCCCCTCCATTATTTGTGGCTTTGTCCAGAATTATTGCTTTAAGAGGGTGAGAGGTATGCCTATATGTAATCCAAACTCTCTTAAAGGGCCATATTGTCTTACACATATTTTATGCTGTTCCCTTCCATGTAAAATTTTGTTACACAAATCACTTTCATCTTAAAGTTTACCCTCTCCATTGAGTTGTATTACTGAAGACCTCTCCAGTCTTCCATATCTGTATAGTTTGGCTTTCCATAGATCACATTTGTCTGTACTTATCTGTTGCTGTTGATTAAATCCTCACTACAGGCCTGTGTACATACACTAACTTTGAATAATATGGTTTATTGTGCACACTTGTTTGTTTATATCATGGACTGGTTTACCAAGATCTGGCCATGAGCCTGTTCTGTGGGTGTTAGGAGGGGCTCTTCATTGTGCTATGTGACTTGGTTGCATAGATTTCTGATCATCAATGTTACTCATGGTGCTTAGATGGTAGATAATGTTAGCCTGAGCATGATGTGGCAACTCTGTTAATGAATCTCTGGGATTGTCTTACGTCTCTGTATAACATTGTCAAAATTCATAGCCATTTGGTTGTTAATTTTTGCAATTCGGTATACAACAAACTTATAAATGTGACAGTTTTTTCAGACTAGCAAATTCAGTCTAGATGGATTACATCATTCATGATCTGTTATGACATTGTAAGCTAAATAGTATATATTTCTCGGAAAAACTTATATTCTTTGCCATTTTACATCTTATATAAAAATATTAATTTTTCCTTGTTCAGATAGATATGCACTCATTTGCAGTTGTGTTATTGACCATAAGATATATTAGACCATATAATACGGTTAATTTTATATATATAAAACACATATATACTATATATGTGTGTATTTATATACATTCATATAAATATATATATGTATAGAGAGTAGATTTTTTTTGTAAATAATTTATTTTCTTGAATGAAATATAAGATGGCATGTGTTATGTAAAGTCAGCTTATGCCACATGCTGACTTATTTCTGTGTGAGATCACTGTACAGTGAGGATCAGATCATTTGTTTTACCCACAAACGAGAAATGCAAGACAGACAGGGATGGTGGTGGAAACAAAAGGTTTGGAGACACCATGACTGGGGATAGGTAGTGAACATCAGAGGCACACCCAAGTCCTGCTAGAGAACAGTGAGAATCTAGTACTCAGAACTGTCATCACTGTCTCCTGCAGTATCTCCTTGGGTCAATGCCATATGTGGCATCAGCTATGCAATGTGACATAGGACCTTTTCAACCCTGCCAGTATGTGCACTAAGGCTCCTCTCCATGATATCCTGTACCTGCCCTGTCAGCTCCTGCCAGATCACAAATTTGTCACCTCTGCTGGTACTGCTCCTGGAGGGTATCATTGCACCAGCAGCCAGGGCAGAGCTACCTGATGCAGGTGAACTAGGTAGGGCAGGGGTTGTGGAGGCAACACTGACAAGTTGTGAACTTGAAGTGCTGGGTTGTCTGTGCTGCCATCTGTGGAGGTGTGGTGGGTTGAGCTGCAGTGATAGGTCTACCTCTTTTTGCTGTTGGTCATTTATTTTTCAGCAGCAAGTTATGCAAACAGTGGAATGTTAATAAATTATAACCCTCCCAAAAAAGAGAGATAGGGTAGTGGGAGACAAAAAAAGGAATAATTATGTACATGGCATCTCACATTACTGTATTTTTTCAATAAACTTTGTTTGGCAATACATAATTATAATAATTTGCTATTGTAACCCTTTGCCACATCCATATATGCTGAAAAGGTATTAATGTGTCAGAAAATAAACAACTCTCACTGCTATGATATAAAAAGAGCAGTCTTTAATAATTGCAGTCACTATAATTGAATTGCTCCTGACATATTATTGCTGTTAATATTTTAAAAGTACTTATCCAGTAATAAAAAAAGTAATTGGTACTTCTGGGTACTGAATCCAGACACATTTAATTTGGTATTTTCATTGTCTAATGTGAGCAGCAAGAGTTATTGTGGAAGGCATGCATGCCTGTGGTTAAGGTTGAGACATGCTTGTTGTTAAGGCTGAGGCATGCCTGATCAAGATCCTAGTGGCTGCGGGAATTAAAATAAATTTCTGGCTTGAATTTGGACCCGAGTCATACTTATCATGTGCCTCTCTCAGGTGAGTTAATTGCTCCTGGTGCACACCTTATGGTTTGTGGTTAAATCCTCTGCAGTTATACAGTGCAAGATGAAAAGAAATAAATATGAAAGCATAATGGGTACTTGCAATGTCTGGCTAGACCATTAATACCATATTATAGATAAGTTATGGGTCAATATACTTACACAACTGGGGGGGGGTGTTCGCAGTCCTAAATTCAGCCTCCCATCAGCTTAGGACATCCTGCTTTTGCTTCTTTAGGTCACCATGGTGGTGATGACATTGTGTTTTTCAGTGCATAGAATAACAGTTACAGGGCAGCCATGGTGGTGCAGTGGTTAGCATTGTCACCTCACAGCAAGAGGTTCTCTGGTTCAGTCCTCAGCTGGGGTGCCTTCTGTGCGGAGTCTGCATGTCCTCCCTGTGGTCAATTAGGTTTCCTCAAGGTGCTCTGGTTTCCTCCCACATCCCAAAGACATGCTGTAGGTGGATTGGGCACTCTAAATTAGTCCTAGGCGTGAATGTGTGAGTGTGTGTGCCTTCCGTGGAAGCCTGGGCACTGGGCTCGCAACTCAACAGCGTAAAACTCTACTGCCAATCATGAGCGGACACGTGATCTGCTGTGGCGATCCCTAACTGGGAAAAAGCTGAAAGAAGAAGAAGAATGGCAGTTGCATTGGAGACAGCCTTGATTAAGATATTCCAAGCCTCACCCTTATACTGAGACTTGGTGTAATCTCCCAGCAACAGCCTATAGCTGTAGTGCTTCATGAGGAGTGCCACAAATACCCTGGACTCCTCAATACCCCAACTTTGCGCTCTAAATTTAGCATCATTATGTCCTTCACCAGCCATATCTGCAAAAGTCAAGTGAGCAAAATATGTCAGAATTGGTGCCCGATTCAGATCTCGTGGGTTACTGTTTGTGCGCAAAGACACACAACCTTGCCAACTGCATTTGCACAACTGAAAGCAGATGGATTCCTTGCAGGCACATTGGAAAATCTTATATCACATAGCAGTAAAGATGTGAAATATGGCAGTGATCTTTGGCATTTGTGATGTTCAGCCTATGGGCACAGGTTCCACTGTCCAATAATGGAATGCTTACTGACATGACTTTTAATCCTTGCAGTTTAGAAGGAGAAAGAGGATGAATTATTACATGTTGTGATGTTCAGCCTTTCACAATGTTAAAATCTTGTTGTACCAGCTGGGAGTCAATCCTAGGGGATAAAACATGGAAAAATTGAGAGTTAGCTTATTAACTGAAATTGTCATGGGATAATTATATTCTAAGGATGTAAATTTGAAATATGCTAATTTCAGAATGCATTGAGATACACTTCAGAGAGGCTTGTATGTCTGTGACTTTAATTAGTCTTGGGAAAGCATTGTTATTTAAAATATAGTATTTCTGTTTGTAAATATATTTCAGATGTATGTATTTGAATGAGCTGAGTAAAACAGGTTGGGGAACATTACATACATACTTCACAAGACATGTACAGTACCTATCCTAAACACATAATTACGATATGTGAAGAGCCATGATGATTATAACAAAAGTACTGTGCCCACCATACATATGGAAGTACATTTTAAATTAACCATCATCATTGTCATGTTTATGAAATTGGACACACATTACCTTGATGTTATATGTGAAGAAGCATTAATGATATATGCTGAATATGAAAGTTTACTTATGCAAGCATTATTGATACATTGCTTGTAACATACCTGTTTAGCATTATCATTTTTCATTAGTTTTGCAGTGCTAATCAAAATGTTGTGAAAATGTGATTTGTATACCCATTGCAAAAGTGTGCTTATACCTTGTACTACAGAGATATGTACATGAGAAGTACATTTTCTCTGCTCAGTACTGTCTCACAGTGCTGAAGAAAGCACAATGTTACCAGGTGTATTTGTGCTAGATAAAGGAGCCTAAACTAAATTGTTCACTTTTTTCCTTAAGTAGTGCACCATATTTTGCATGCTATCAAGCAGAGAGCAAATGTCGATTAAAAAATAATTAAAAAAATTACATATGAGAATTACTGGAATGTGATCTACAAACAGGAGTCAAACTATGTAATATGTGCCTTATTTCTCTCAGTTTAATTCAGTTACACCTTGTACCACAGAGAAAGTTACCATATATATTTTTTTACTGAATGCTAAATAGAGTGCTACCTTCTGTGCAATGCTGCCAGACATGTCTATACCAAAAAAGACATCCTAAACTAAATTTTTTACCTTTTTTCTTAGGTAGGGAACTGTGTATATGCACTGCCAAGCATGTTAGCTCTATATATGGTATCTTATACTAAATTTTTCACTTTTTTCCTTAGGTAGTGAACCATGTTTATGCTCTGCCAAGTCAAGAGCAAATGCAGATAAAAAAACTGCATATTGAAAATAAGTGCAATATGATCTCTAAACAGGATTTGAACAATGCATCCTGTGCCTTATTTCACTCAGTTCACTTCATTAATACAACATGCCACATATATGAATGGTGTTGCCAGCCGTGCACTGACAACAGGCATATTTACTCTACATAAGGTAGCCTAAACTAAATTTTCCACATTTTCCCTAGGCAGTGAATCATGTTTGTATGGCGCTGAGTGGAGAGCAAATGGAAAAGGTATTAGAAGGAAATATACGATGGAGAAAAAAGCTGACCTTAAATTAAAGGCAATTAATTAACAGGTATATGTAGAAATGACCAGAGGGCAGCCATGGTGGTTCAGCGGTTAGTGTTGCCACCTCACAGCAAGAGGTTCTCCAGTTCAATCCTCGGCTGGGGTGCCTTCTGTCCAGAGTCTGCATGTCCTCCCTGTGGTCATGTGTGTTTCCTCCAGGTGCTCTGGTTTCCTCCCACATCATAAAGACATGCTGTAGCTAGATTGGGCACTCTAAATTGGCCCTAGGTGTGTGTATGCCTTCTGTGGAAGGTTGGGCACTGGGCTGGCAACTTGACACAGTAAAACTCCACTGCCAATCATGGGCAGACAAGGTAATCCACTGTGGTGACCCCTAACCAGGAAAAGCCAGAAGAAGAAGAAGATGTAGAAATGACTAGAGCAAAAAATGAATTTAAGACACACTTTTATCCTTGTCACATCTCATTGCAACATTAGAAATGTACTTTGTGGAGAAGATCATAAGACTTGCAGTTAATGACAAATGTGAAAGTGGACAGACAGAAGCTCACATGCTGATAACAAAAGTGACAAGAGCTAATTTTTAAATAACAACGCAATGCTAGCACAAAATCTGACTAAATATGGATTCAGACCACCCTTTGTAAAATTATCAGTTATATGGATTTGGACCATGTATCAACTGTCCTTTTTTTAAATATGTATTCCGAGCACCCTTTGTAAAATTATCGGCTATATGGATTTGAACCATGTATCAGCTGTCCTTTTTAAATATGTATTCAGACCAAATTATCAGTTATATGGATTTAGACTACGTATCAGCTGTCCTTTTTTTTTTTATATACGCTTATTGCACTTACGCCTTATGCCACAGATAAAGTTGGATCTATATTAGAAGCTTGAAGGTGTACTTAAATGAATAAGCAAATGCCGACACGTCTTCATCGAACCACGAAAACATCGATCGTCCTGAAGAGCGAAATCCAAAACTTCGAATTGTCATGGTTGGCCCTTCTGCGGTATAGCTCCGTAAGTTGTGTGCGATAGTTACGGACCTTAGGATTAGGGTGCGGGTTAAGGTAAGTGCATACATGGTGGTATATGCAAGATTTAGTGTAAGGTTAGAAGTTGGGTTTAGTTTAGGGTTAGAAGTAGGGTTTTGGTTAGTGTATGTATGTGGTTTATTTAGTTTGTTTGGGTAGGTAGTATGTAGCGAGCGGTGGGGTGGGACAACTATGACGGTTCGATTTTTTGAATTTCGTGGTTTAGGGCATTCGGTGTATTCGCAGTTCACGGAATATGTGTCAATGTTTTAGTATTCAGTGATTAGGGCTTTCGCACTTTTAATATAGACCCATAAAGTTACCTGGCAGGTGTACTTTCTTCACTGAGTAATATCCAGAGTGCTGATTGCTGCACAATGCTACCAGGCTTGTGTGCACTACATATGGCAGACTAAACTACGTTTTTAGTTTTTTTCCTTAAGAAGTGAAAGTTCATTTTGTGCTGCCAAGCTGTGTGCAAATTCAGAAGGCAATATTTGTCAGAAGCATTCACACAACTTTTTGGGGAAAACAATTTGAAGAAACATGAAATGAATCATAGTTTATATCTAGCAATGATCAGAGCTACAGTATTACATTGACGCATTCAGCCTTCTAACATCTCCTAGCAACATCAGTACTAACATGAATGTCACACTCCATGACTTCAGCTGACGGCATGGGAATGGAGAAGGATGCAGGGAACAGCAGAAATATTTTCATTGTTCACACAGAACAAGCAATTAATATTGGCATAATTTCAAATGACTTATGTTTGACACTTTTAGTCAACACAGACCTTACTTGAGTTTTCCACATTATTAGATTCATACACCAAAATGAGTGACATGATTTATTATGCCTTCTCTCAGTAAAATGATCCATGAACAGGGTTTAAACACTACATCACTTGTACTGTTTCTCTAAGTCCAATGCATTGACACATAATGCCACAGAGATAGGAATGTGATAACTTGAATTTCTTCACTCAGTACTGTTCAAACTGCTGAGGAAAGTACAGCAATGTCACTCTTAATTGTGATATTGATGGCAGTCCAAATAAAATTTATCAGTTTTCACCCTGGGCAGTGAACTGTCATTCAAAACTATTCAGCATGCAAACAATAAAGGAAAAAATTGGAAACAAGTACTTTAAGTTTACATTCCTGAAGTTAAATCAACTTTGTTATCTTGCAATATGAAACCAGATGGATTTGAAGCCTCAGATGAGTGTATTAAATCAATCACTGAAGAGCATTTCTCATATTTTCCACAGGCAAAAATATATATTTGCAAGGAAAAACATTGTTAAGATGTACTGATAATGTGACATTGCATCAAGTCACACTGAAAGTGCAACAGAAACAAGTTATGAAAGTTGTTCTTTCTCATGATGATTGTGATATTGCCAGCAGTTATGATACCCATGTACTTATATAATATTAAACAAAGAGTGTAAACACTGCAGGTATATTCCTCTCTTTCTTTATGGTGCCGCATTTCCTTATCTATGCTTTCTTCAAAACAATTCTATCTCAGTTTTATTGCATATGCTATCTGTATCAATGCTTAAAGTACTCCCTTGAATATGAACGACAATTCTTAGTAAGAGGCAATAACTATGGTAATTAAAGCCAGCATTTGAATGTCAGGAATGCTGGTCTCCTAAATCAGTCAATGTACTTTCAGGATTTTTGTTGTCTTTTCACCTGGCACACCCTCATTAAGTGCACATAAAATAGATGAGACTGTGAAAACCAGATAGTTCCTGCATTCAGTCTCATTAGAGACACCTGTAAGCCATAGCAAATAACACTTCTTAATGCTCATCCATGCTGTGCTAGGGTTTGTGAATGCAATTCTCTAGCTCCATACACCATGTTTACATCCCCTGTACTTTAGTGCAGATTGTGGTATTCATGAATGCTAATAATTTATCACCACATTTGCATACTCGCAGTGCTCACAGAGCTGAATAGCCACGATTATTAAGGTACTCGTGCAACTAATACACTTGTATCATAGTGGGGAAACCGTTTGGAAACAGAGAGATGGATATTGCTAAATAAACACAACTTTTGGAGATTTATCTTTTTACACTGCTTTATTGTCAAAATATGTTGCTATTTCTTAAATAATCAAGCAAACCAAAAAGACTGAGACAAACTAGAGAGCACACAAAAAGTGAAAACGGAGCTGGAAACTGGATGAATAAAATGCGAACTTCTACGTGAAATAAAAAACTCTGATTTAATGATTTTTAGCGCTTTCGGAAGGTCCAGTGCCCTTCCTTCCTCAGAAATAACAAACAAACGGAGACACAGGCAACAATTCATATTTAAAAGCAGTTAATTAATTAACTGAATAATTAAATAATTAAGACAATCATGTGATATGCACTATTATCACATCTTGTTAGTCTTAGAACAAGTTGTAAGTAAAAAACGTGAAACATTTTACTAAAAATGTGTATCAAACCATAAAGATCAATGTAAAAACAATGCAATATTCATGTTTCATACGTTTTTAAACCTTCATAGCAATTATAGAAGTGCTTACTATATATTGAATATAAAATTGCTTTCAATAAAAGATGCTAAGCTAAACTAGTGGATAGATGCCACTCTACTCTAAAAATAATATTGAATCTATGTAAAACATATGTGAAAGAACATTCAGTCCAAACGAGCTAACAACACATTTTACAAAGTGGAATTAAACAAATGTTTAAAAATACTTACTTCATAAAATTGCCTTATAAAACTATCTGTTTAAGGCCAGTTTTTTTAGGATGCAAGGAATAGATATTTGTTCATTTAAACCTGGTGGGTGACCAGCTGCAGTCCTTATTTGCCAAAATAATTCTTCCATCTCAAGATGGATTTGCCATGGACCTGTGTATGGGGTATCATCTACCTGTTTCAGTACTATAAATTTAAAATTGTGGGTTGGGTGTTCAATAGTGTGGCAAGCCAAAGCATTTGTTTCATCTTTTTTAGTCATAGCGTAAGAGTGCTCGTAAATACGCTGTTTCAGCTTGCGCTCAGTCTTTCCTATGTAGAAAGCATGGCAATCAGAGCAGGTTGCCACATAAACTATTGCCCTGGTGTTACAATTAAAATTACCTCTGACTTTGTATTCAATGTTGTTTATTTTTACAGAATGTCCTTCTTTAATAAACCCACATTGTCTACAAGACCTACATTTTGCCATACCTAAATTGTGTATGTGTGCCTTGGGTTTTCCAGCCTCTAATAGAGTTTTAAGGTTAACCCCTCTTCTAAATGTAATAGCCGGGGGACCTTCAAACTTCTCCTGAAAATTTCTATCACGTGATAGGATACCCCAGTTCTTACATAAGATGTCTCTAATAAATCGGTGGTCTATGGAAAAGGTACATAAAAACCTTAAGTTGGACTGGTGTTCACTGTTAGCTAGATTTGTATTTTGCTCCCCATTTTGTTGGCCATCATCAATAGGGAGCGGCAATTCTGTGCTCAATATGGGGCTAAAGTGCCCTGTGTTACGCTTCTGTACAACTTCTTCCATAATCTCCACCACCATTTTACACGGATAACCTCTATTATAAAACATATTTGAGAGGTTGGCACATTCAGTTAGAAAATCTTCGTCTTCAGTAACCATCCTAGCTGCCCGTACCACTTGCCCTTTTACCACGTCTTTCTTTTGATGGTACGGGTGACAGCTGGAATAGTGTAAGAAACCATTAGAATATGTGGGTTTCCTATAAATAGTGCTTTTAAATCTCAAATTCTGCTCGTCTTTATATAACATGATGTCCAAAAAACTAATGCTAGAATGATGGCATTCATAAGTGAATTCCAAGAAATTGGTCAAGTTAGAGATGGAAGCAATAAAAGAGGGGATGTCTTCAGGAAGCCCTTTCCATAAAAAGAACATGTCGTCCTGGTACCTAGTGTACCAGGCGACATGCCTTTTGAATGTGGGATCCCGAAACAACAGGGAATTCTCCCATTGTGCCATAATGCAATTGGCATAGGCCCCTCCACAAGGCGAGCCCATCGCCACGCCAGATGTCTGTAAATATGTGCACCCTTCAAACCTGAAAAAATTAGAGATAAGGATTTGCTCAAGAAGAGTCTCTACTATGTAAATAGTAGTATTATTAACCTTCCTGTCAAAGAGGAACTCCCTAATCCATTCTAAGCCTATGTTGTGGGGAATAACCGTATATAGATCTTTTACATCCACTGTGAGGAGAACGTACTCAGAATTAAATGGAATTTTGTTTATTTCCCTCAAAAAGCTCCAGGAGTCCTTGCAAATCTGCTTTTCATTAGCTATGAGTGGTTTAAGTAAACTATCTACATATGTAGCTGCAGCACTCAAAATGGACCCTCTCCCATCAACTATAGGCCTAAATGGTGGATCCGACACTGATTTGTGGATTTTGGGCACCCCAAACAGGAATGGTAACCTAGGTGATGGAATGGTTAAATACCTATACAGATCAATATCAATAGAATTTTCAAGAAGTAAATCATCCAAAATACCTCTAACTTTACCATATGCTATGTTAATTTCATTGATACTGACTTCTTGGTATGGTCCTGATGCCAAATGGGTTAACATTTTGTTAACATAAACATATTGGTCCATAAAAATAAGCCCATTCCCTTTATCGGGTTTCATAACCCTAATATTACAATCTTTTAGAATCTTGATAAGATCCCTTTGTTGTGTTGATATATTAAGTTTACCACCTTTTATACTGTTTTGCTTCGATGCCAAGTGTCTTAAGTCCAACTCGCAGGCCATTTCAAACACTTTGAGCCTATCTAAAAGTGGTGGATTAAAGACACTAGCTATCTTGAAATTGTTAAGGAGGGTGGGCCTATCGCCTAAAGTGACTCTCAGGTTTAACTTGCGTACAGATAATTTCACATCTATGATGGTTTTTACTAAATCAAAGTGTGTATCCGGAACAAAAGTCAACCCTTTGGAGAAAAAAATTGCATGTGCTTTGATCAATTTCAAAGGAAGTAAAATTGTATATCTTAAAGTCTCCTTCAGTACTTTGCACAATATTCAATATGTTGGAACGTTCCGCTACCTCCGCCTCTGGTTCCGTTTGTTCCTCGGAACATTCTGATTGGTGTTGGACCTCAAGTTTCTCTGGTGAGGGTTCTGTCCCTGCCGAAAACCCTGAGCGTTTTGTGCTTCATTGGAATTATTGTTATGTATTTGTCTATTATTGTTTTCACCCTGCTCATAATTGTCATTCTCATTAGGTTGAACGTAATTGTTAATACCTTGGTCATCCAACATGTCCTGGTGGAATTCACCTTGAAGTGGTTGTAAGGGTGCACTAACAGGGAATGAGGGCACCACATTGCTTGCATGGTGACCTCCATCAGTTAAGTTGTTATTTCCCTTAGTGCCAAATTTCGTTTGAGTGATCAAAGGTGGATTCGGGTAAGCTATATAATTGGCGTATTGAAATAAGTCTCTCTTGATTTTCTTTTGTTTATTAATTGACAATTTTTCCATAGTTGCTTCTATGCTTGAAAAAATCCTTGTATATTCATACCTATATCTAGGAAAATCATAGTTTTCCTTAATATCCACTTCCAATTTCTCTAAATCAAGCTGGTACTCTTGGATTTGTTCCAAATAATGTGCTATAAGCACTTGCATGAAGTCAAACCCTTGTTTGTCAAACAAATCTAGCAATTTACTATGGAGGTTAGAACCCTTAATTAATCCTACTGGAAACCTCCATTGCCTTAGACCTTTGGGAACAATCTTTTTAGCTAAGCACTCCTCCAAATAGGCCACTTCCAATTGGAGTTTTTTACATTTGAACAGCTTATAATCAAATTCATTAATAAAAGTTGTAATGTCGCTGTTCCTACCTTCACTTGGTTGCAGCACTTCCACAACGCTAGTACTGCTGTTGGCAAAAAAATCTTTCCTGTTCAGGAAGTTGCTAATAGAGGGAATAAGTTGCCATCCAAGCTGTACTGTCCCTTCAGCTCGAACAACACTCTCTGCATGTAAATCCAATTGCCTTTGCCCAGCCGGTATGCTGGAGGATTGCAATGAAATAATGCTTGCCTGGGCACTCCTAGCCAAGTTGGTCCCGACTGTAATGGCTTCAGCTGGAAGGGAAGAGGGATCTGGTAAAACATTCTGCCCTTCTCTTTGTTGATCTCTTAATGCAGCTGAGTTTGTTTTGTTGAAGGCGTTGTCGAACTGATCGAAACGCTGTGTCAGCCGGTCAATCCGCCCCATAATTAGTTGAATAAGAGTAGTTAAATTGCCGTCGGCATTCGCCTCCACGACTTCGTTAGATGAATTATTGAGTACGCTGCTGCTTGGCTCACCATACCCAACGTTCTGTGTGAATAACGGTGGTGAATTGAGCTCCACGGCTCCGTCTTCTTTAGCCATTGAAAACTAGCAAACCAAAAAGACTGAGACAAACTAGAGAACACACAAAAAGTGAAAACAGAGCTGGAAACTGGATGAATAAAATGCGAACTTCTACGTGAAATAGAAAACTCTGATTTAATGATTTTTAGCGCTTTCGGAAGGTCCAGTGCCCTTCCTTCCTCAGAAATAACAAACAAACGGAGACACAGGCAACAATTCATATTTAAAAGCAGTTAATTAATTAACTGAATAATTAAATAATTAAGACAATCATGTGATATGCACTATTATCACATCTTGTTAGTCTTAGAACAAGTTGTAAGTAAAAACGTGAAACATTTTACTAAAAATGTGTATCAAAGCATAAAGATCAATGTAAAAACAATGCAATATGCATGTTTCATACGTTTTTAAACCTTCATAGCAATTATAGAAGTGCTTACTATATATTGAATATAAAATTGCTTTCAATAAAAGATGCTAAGCTAAACTAGTGGATAGATGCCACTCTACTCTAAAAATAATATTGAATCTATGTAAAACATATGTGAAAGAACATTCAGTCCAAACGAGCTAACAACACATTTTACAAAGTGGAATTAAACAAATGTTTAAAAATACTTACTTCATAAAATTGCCTTATAAAACTATCTGTTTAAGGCCAGTTTTTTTAGGATGCAAGCAATAGATATTTGTTCATTTAAACCTGGTGGGTGACCAGCTGCAGTCCTTATTTGCCAAAATAATTCTTCCAATTCTCTAGCTCCATACACCATGTTTACATCCCCTGTACTTTAGTGCAGATTGTGGTATTCATGAATGCTAATAATTTATCACCACATTTGCATACTCGCAGTGCTCACAGGGCTGAATAGCCACGATTATTAAGGTACTCGTGCAACTAATACACTTGTATCATAGTGGGGAGACCGTTTGGAAACAGAGAGATGGATATTGCTAAATAAACACAACTTTTGGAGATTTATCTTTTTACACTGCTTTATTGTCAAAATAAGTTGCTATTTCTTAAATAATGCTTTTAGTGTAACATTAAAAGGTGAAAAGCAATGCCTGCTCAAAAAAATTGTGCTTTTAATGTTTTTTCTTTATCCCGTTCTTTTGGCATAGCCCAGGTAGATCAGTTATATCTACATGTTAGAAAGTACACCACAGAATGCTACCTGGCCTATATTGGCTGTATTTAATTGTTATTTACATAGTTATTGCAGATAATTATGTTATAACTTTGTAGCAAAGTCTGGCATTTTTACATGTCTTAGCACAAATTAAAATGTGTTAAGTTAGTGATTTCTTCTTAACTGTCCTCCACAGCAGTAGATATAGCACTTATAATAGGTGTGTTACATTTCTACTGCTATATTGTGATTTGTTATTGTTAATGCCATGATGTATAACATAGATACACAAACCCATGGCATCTGCATTACAAAACTGTTATAGATTGTTGCCAATATTTGTTTATTTATTTTTTGGAGGGTTGCTGCTAATTTGTTTGTAGTCATTAGGAGCATTATCCTTTAAAGCGCTGTGTGAATCATGGATGCATAGATCGAGGTTAGTTCACTGCTATGCTGTCTGTGTATTATATATTTAATTGTCTGTTTTATGTTTCATCTAATACAGGAATATGGCACCCAAAACAAAATCTGTACTGTGCAAGCCACTATACACTGATTTAAAAATTGAGGTCATTATCCAGGCCTTATATCACCAAGTAACTTTTCTCTTAGGAAGAGGTAGAGGTGAGAGGATATGGCAGCAGGTGGTCAATGACATCAGTGCTGGTTTATGGCATGTGAGAAGTACTCCAAGATATTGTATGACACTGGGCAAGTGATACAATAACCTCTGCTCACTGTAGGTTAGCTGTATTTGCCTGGGAGCCAGTGACTACAAGAGGTGGCCTTGCTACCAAACCACCACTAACTGTAATAGAGGAGTTCCTGTCCACTGTCAGAGATCCAGATAGTTCAGCAGAGGGTTCACACACACAGAATCATCGCTGTTGGTGCTGTCCAGGTATGCAAAATGCAAGTATCATTGTTATATCTTTATATGTGTATGTCCTAAATGCCTGATTACACATATATATGTATATATATATGTATATATATATATATATATATATATATATATATATATATATATATATATGTTTGGTTGTGGTGGGTCCAAATGTCCACTGCATTTTTGTATGAGAACATTCTTAACCTGCACATGTAATATGGATTGTTTTCTTTTTCTTATTTCATTTTTTTGTGTGATTTATCAGCCTTTCTTCCTTTCCCTTCCTGACATACAGAGGCATCTAGATTGCAGGCTGCCAGACCACCTGCACATGGTAAACAGACATGTGGTTATTGTTATTACTGTAAATAAGTTAGATTCAGGTCTAAATAAGAGTAAAATTTATGATGCTTTAGCATCTCTTAGACTTTAACATACCTTTCATTTAAGAAAAATATGTGATCAATTTTATTCTTTATTTCTCTGTTGGGTGTATTGCTTGTTATCATAGGTGATCATGACAGTGGCACTGTGTTACTCCTACTACCTGATATCAGAGTATTGGTAGCCTCTGATGGTGACAATGGTAATGGACAGGCACAGTCTGGAGGGGAAGTTGGTCAGTCTGATACTGAGATTGTTGCTTCCACATTCTCTGCCCAAATTTTGGATGCTGTCAGCATGCCTATCTATACCCTTGCCACTGAGACCTCTGACACAGGACAGGCTGAGGGTGACACAATTAATTGGGATAGTATAGTTAGTCTTGTTGCAGAGCTCTTAGCGTCTCCCTGAAGCCGTCATAATGATGAGGTGCCACACAGAAGGGTGGCAAAGGTACTAGGAGGGAGGCCTGCTGTCTACATTTCTCCAGATGCTGGTGTGTCATTACATGCTGCCAGATGTATATGTAGGGTCATAGTGGAGGCACAGCCATGTTCCACCAGGGCCTCCAAAGAGATAGTACAACTATTAAATGTCATGCATTCTGACATGCACAACCTCCTGAACAGTGTGGTTGACTCCTTGGACAGGATGACTGACACACTGGATCAGGCGGTGTCTGTGATGGAATGTCTGTTGGGGGAAGGTGGGCATCCATGTGGTTGGAGAGCAACTACATATCCTGGTGTTAGCAGATTTGGCCATGCACAATCTCACTCCCATAACGACACTACTTCCACTGATCAGTCAGTGACTGGGGTGTCTGCACACAGATGTGGTAAGCCATTGGGGTCATGGTCTTGGAGGTAGTTTTGAGGACAGCTCATCCAGCAGACATCACTCATGTTCAGGTAGCACCCCAACTTATAGCCAGGGTCATTGGAGTAGCAGTGAAACTCCTGGCAGAGGTGGATCTCATGGTTGGGGGTGATGACTATGAACTGGCTACTCCAGCATGTATGGCTCACACCTGTCCAAGATGCTTGGATGTAGTGCTGCAGTGCCTGATTGTGTTCATGCAGATACACACACACACACACACACACACACACACACACACACACACACACACACACACACACACACACACACACACACACACACACTGGAAAGAAAATTCACTTGCCCTCACCACATCACACACATGCAAGCTATCTAAATGGTACTGCTGAGTTCTATATAACTGTTGTTACTGGCCCTGAACACTGCACTCTGATAGGTACATGCATTTCTTACTTGCCCACACTCACTTCTTTGGTGTCAGCCTTAAACTCCTACCCCCACACTTGGGCAAATGATGATGACTGTGCCCTGTCCTTTGCACATGTCTTTGTGACTTAGGGTTGCATATATGTCTGATGCACACAGTAGACAACTAATGCTTGGTTACTCACAAGCTTGCATTTATGAATGTGTATTAAAGAAGAAAGATTTTTGATTTATTGTTCCTACTCATTTGTAAATGATTGTTTATATAATTGTTGGACAGCAGTGGAACCATTAGATACTTCAGTCTTGCTTCTTGGTATAGTTGTGCAAATGAGGGTAGAATTTGCCTGTTCCATCTTTTATAGACAGTGGCCAATTGAAATAACTGATGCATAGTATTTGTTCTAACACCTAACTGCATATTGCAAATATCTGACATAGAAGATATTACTTACATAACTGTACACCTCAGATAAATGCATAGTGGCGCATGCATATTTCTTGAGAGTACTCAGTTATATAATATTTTGTCTTTACAGGTTCCACATTTACTTTGTCATTACTGCAGGTAATAATTGTGCCCTTTGGGGTTTTCCCTGTCTGATGCTATCTGAACACAGCCACAACGTAGTTAAGTTAAGGTTGTATAGTTTGACAGGCATCAGTTTTTCTATTTGTATGTGGATAGGATCATAAGCTGTGATCTAGGTAGTGATAGTGTGTACTATCCATTGTCTATTAGCCAGAGCCAAGGCATACTGTGAATGCCTCTGTCTGAATCTGCTACTACTGCTGCTGCTGGCCCTGCCTGTGGTGCTTGAAACTGTGGTCCTGTACCTTGCTGTTCTTGTTGAAAATGTTTCCTGAGAATTATATTTTGTAATATGGCACACACTGTAATCATCATACTGCCGTTCACCTCCAGATGTGTCTATATGTCACAAAGTTCATTTAAGCAATCCAAACACACTTTCTATGATATTCCTAATTTGGGCATGGGCCTCATTGTTTCCTTGCTCAGTGGGGTTATGTGGGTTTCTCCTGGGTGTCATAAGCTGGGGCTGAAGTGCATAAACTGCATTCCCTACTAGATACCCTTGAGGAATGTCACCCCTAGTAAACCTAGTGTACAGCTTGCAGGTGTGCTATATGTGTGAGTCATGGAAAATGCCAGGGTTACTTGCACAGACATTGTCGATGATCCTTTGGGCATTACAGAAAACTTGACAGTTTATAGAGTAGAAGCCTTTGCTGCAGATGTAGTTAATTCCTTAGTTCCCCAGCTGGGGCTTTTATTTCTAAGTATGTGCAATCTATACCCCCTAACACTTCATGGAATTGTGCTACTGCATAGAATTCCTGCATGGTTCTTGCTCTCACCTGCGGGGTTCTTGGGAAACAGATGTGATACCTTGCATGCAGTAGCATTGCATTTAAAAGCTAATATGGTATTCTAGAGGCTGATGCCTATGACACCCTTAATATATCCCCTGTGGGTCTCTGGGAAGTAGCAGTAGCTAGTATACATAATGCATAACAGACCTTTGTTTCCACTATGATGGGTTCTCCATGATTTCCCTGGTGCCCGAGGTGTGAGGTGAGGGGATGAGGTGGTTAGAGGTCATATATTTCTTCCGGTGTTTCTCTGTTCACTCTGTATCTCTCAGCAATTTCTGTGTCATGCAGTCCATGATAAGCCACAGGGTCTAAACACCCTTCTTCTTCTTATCCAAAGTCTGACAGCAGCAGCCTGATGTAAAGCCTGTTGCACATACAGCATATTAATAGCAGCAGTAACTCCTAACATGTTTTTTTTCTAAGTGTAATCATTCTGACTTCCAAGGAGTTTTGTTGTACAGGACAAAGGCCTATACTAATTGTAAACAATTGTTTTATAACTTCCTGAATATGTCTACCATGTTAGATTGGTTAATTAACATGTACTTTAGCTCTTTATGCTGTCTTCGGAATATTCTGCTGTTTCTCTTTGTTAGACGGCTCTGCCCATGTAGAGCCATTTAAAAAATACCAAATAGGTCTCTAACATGTTGGTAGCGCTGTCTCCTGTCCCCCCCTAAGTTTTATCACCTCCTGGCTACCCTAGGTGAAGTAAAGAAATCAGTGAGCAATATCACAAGAGACTAATTATTTCCTCTTATATCTGGTTTCTGAATACTTAAGAAGGATATTGAGATACTGAATGCATTCAGGTATATTTCTTTAATTAAATTAAATTGCAGTTTGCTTTACCTTTTTCTTTAAATAAGCACAGACTTTTTTTTTCACCAGGCATAAAAGCAATTTATTTTACAAATATGTATGTGAGTGTGGGGAAAGAAATGAATGATTCAGTATGGACAGAAATGCATCGCTTAGGGTCAATTATGTTACAGCTGTAGAATGCATAGCAACATCTGGAATCAAAGACATTTAGGATGTTTATAGTCTGTAAGCCATGAGTTTTTTTTTTTTTTTTTACATTTCATTTTAGCAGTACTGAACCAGTATTTATGTCTGCTAGATGTATGTGTTAGCTGTCTATGTAAGCCAACAGCAAGGCTGCAATGCTTTCTTAGTCCTTGTTCGTGCGTGTTAAATCATTAATGTTACATCTCTTACATATCACATAGTTTAAAGGTTAGTCAGAAAATATTTCTGAGTGTAGACTTTTTGTTAAGGAGGTGATGTTAGCAATATCTTTTATATGTTTCTCAAGTGCCATCAATTATTAGTAATGTGAATAAACAATCATCCCCTTGCAACACTGTCAAATGATCTTTCTCTCACTTATTGAATTTCTGAATGTTGAATAAGGGCTTCAGGATATCAAATTAGATTGGTTCCTGTAAACGTAATTAAATCGATTTACTTTTCAGTCTACTTTTTTGTGGGAATTGACTGTCAAGTCTTGTTTTTTAGTATAATCAATTGATTCACCAGATAGTTCTTTTACTAATTTATTACACAATCTTAGAATAAAGTCTCAGAAAAATCAATTTTCAATCTTATATCATATGTATTAATCTTTAGCATATTCTGTAGCATGCAAGTCATGAAAGATTGGCAGAAACTGATTGTTTAGGCACTGACATGCTTTTCTTTTTTATGCCTGGTTGGTACTATATTGTAAATAAGAGCAGTGTTAGATTAATATCTGTTAAGCACATTTTACAGGTTAGCTTCATAAATAATCTAACAGTATATTATACTATCAGCATATTTAAACCTTATTGCTGAATATTCTATCCTATCCCATACTGAAAGTTACACATGGGTGTCAGTTGGAACATCTTTTACCATTTTTTTAATGAAATAAGAGTAGAAGAACTAAAGGTTTGCATCATGCAATGTTTAAAATATTGTATCAGTGGTTACTATTTTTAAAAGACTTGGTGATGCTAATCATCCCTACAGGAATACTGAAGACTGATGCAACAGGTTTTCTTTGGTTAGACAGCTTAGCCTTAGCTCAATGAAGGGTATGTGATTTATGCAGGTACAGGGTTCACATTAATATTGTAATTACTGTAACTTGTTTGAATACCATGCACTAACCTGCCAGTTCATGGTAAAGACAATTTGTTGGCAGGCTAGCTAGTCATTAGGAGCTAATAAAACAGTCACGGTTATTTTAATGTTATTTTATTTATCTGAGGAGAGTTTTATGGTCCTTGATTATAAGTAAAAACCTCTTCAGCAGCTATGGGGGCACGTTACCAGAAAGAGATATTTTGTTTCCTTCTCTTGGATTTGCAAAATTGTTTTATTTTATTATGATGCAGCAGTAAAAAGGCCAAACACATACCATTAGTAATAAAATACTATGATTTCAGTGTTAAGATGCACCACTAATAGTTGAAATATAATTTCTCTAGTACCTTTTCACAATTGTTTCCAAATAGTAGTTGCCAAAACACATAACCTTTAGAAAAAAATTAATTTTAGGACTGTACAGTGTTGAGAAAGGAGACATGAGAAGATCACGTATGCCGCTGTGTTGTTGTTCTGTTACAATTATTAAAGCAGCTCAGTTCATTTATATAGACACCCAGTGCTCCTTTAATAATGACTAGAATTATCACCATTGTAATAAAGGAAGCGTTATTATACTCTCATAAGTCCAAAAGGTCGTCTTTGTGTCCATACACTGAGATAGATTAATGTTCCTAAGTACAGAGTACATACATGGTAGACTTCACCACAGGACCTGCCTTTTTTCATGAAGGATTTCTGACCATTTGTGAATGGCTTAGCTTTGCTATTTATGTTTTCGTCTCTGATTTATCAGGCCTACTATGAAGTTCATTATTCACTTTTACTGCAGTGGAGGCTTGTAATATTACAATGCCTTTTCAGAATTTACACTTACCTCTTCAGGACGATGAGTATATGGTCACTTTTTGTGGTCACTGTACATTTTTCCCTTTAATGTAAAACTAATCAGGATCAGTCATTTTGGTTGTTGCACAGAGGATCTTCTTCAAAACCCTTCCTGTTTAATTTCAAAGATACAATTAAACTGAGTCATTAACACCTCTACCCTTTGTATGTGTATTATTCTGAAACTGCTGGGAATGCTGTTCTTTTCATATAGCCACATTCATGGTTTAATTAAATCCATTTTCTTTCTGACATATCTGTTAAGAATAACAGTGCAGGTCACTTTGCTGTTATACTGTTAGATGTAGTTCTGTAATGAAAAATAAATCAGGATACTTTACCTTCCACATACAATACTATATCCAACAATGTTTTCATTCCTATCTTAAAAGTCTCAACATACATTTCTACCAGGTCATTTGTGTTCAGTGGGTATTTATGCTTATTATAAAAGCCAATGAAGTTATTATTTAAAATTATGCTTGTCTAGGCATTTGTGGTTCCATAAGGCATGGTAAACATTCTTTAAAGGCATGTGCAATCTCATCTAGTTTTGTCCATCATACAGATGTCTAGTTTTCATTTTACCAATAACAGGGTGTTCAACACACAATTCTTCCACTACTATTTTCCTCAGTCTCCAAAGTATACAACATGTTCCTTCTGAAACTAAATACCTTCTCTTGTGATACAATTTTAAGCTCTCTTCCAGTCTGTAAAAAACCCTCCATTGCAGAGTTTTAGCATGGAGCCCTGATATTATGCACCCAAATCAGGAAAATGACAGGCTTATTAGTCATAGGAGGTTGCTAGGTTAATGGCCCTAGGGCCCTTACAAGCCTAGCCAATTTAACCCTTGTTCCCAAGAGTGTCTGTTATGGGTAAACACTAAATCAGCACCTGTTACCCATATCTAAGAGGGACACAGCTGGAAGCCCCAGGGTGAATTTATGGTTTCCCATCCAGTCATCCAAATTACGCTTAAATAGGATCAGTGAGGGGCTCTGCTAAACATGGATTGGAAGTCTGTTTCAGAGATGAGGTAAGCTCTAAGATAAATCTGTCCCTCCAGCAAGTTCTATTGATGTCACATACCAGGTTAAGGTCCCTTGAGCATGTGACGTGTAAAATTAGACTTGTGAATGTGGAGCATTTCCATTAAGACAGGGTTGGATATTACCTTATATGTAAGGCACAGGTCACCATGGAGCAGTCTGTCCACATATGACATGTGCTGAAGACCTTGAATTTTGTTTGTAAGAAATCTTTGCAGTCTCTCCAATTGCTGCAGGTGCTTAGAGAGGTACATACCAAAGCAGCATTATACTCTACTTTTGGCCTGGTGAGGGAAGAGTACAGGGGGATTATAACCTCATTTTGTTCTAGAGGCAATACCCTTACATAAGAGGTTAGCAACATAGAATGCCCTTCTTACTACTGTGGAGACATGGTGATCGAAGGTAAGGTTGCTATCAACCTGCGTGCCCAGATCTCTCACCAGTGATTGTATGCTTAAGGTATTGCTATTTATGGAGTAGCTTGCAGGAACATCACACTTGATGAAGGGGATGATGATGCATTTTTTGCATTGAGTATAAGTCCATGACTTTGGCACCAATTATTGGTCTGTGTAAATCCTTCTTGCAGGATATTGACATCGTAAGTGGACTGATTGACCACTCCTAGTTTGCAGTTATTAGCAAACTTTATCAGCCACAAACCTTTAGTTTTTGCATGTACTTCAGAGAAGTATATTCCAAACAGTAGGG
The DNA here is from genome assembly GCF_019279795.1 of Protopterus annectens. Taxonomy (NCBI): domain Eukaryota; kingdom Metazoa; phylum Chordata; order Ceratodontiformes; family Protopteridae; genus Protopterus; species Protopterus annectens. Next base: position 1,220,113,062 of record NC_056728.1, on the reverse strand, counting down.
GCTCAGAACAGGCCCCTAAGGAACACTACTGGTTACAGGTCTGCTGGAGGAGGTAGAGTCTCATATTTTGACTGTATGAGTTCTATTGGTAAGTCAGTTTGCAACCCACCTGACAATATATGGGTGGATTCCCACCTGGGTAAGTTTATCAATAATTCCTGAGTAGGAGATGGTGCCAAAGGAATTGGTTAAGTCCAGGTAGGCCGTATATAGAATTTTGCATTTGTCAAGGGTGTTGGTGACTGTCTCGAAGAAGTCCACCAAGTTTAACAGGCACAATCTCCCTTTGACGTAGCCATACTAGGTAGGGATGAGTGTATATGCAGATTACCTATCTCTTTGTTGATAAGGTCCATGAGATGCTCCATGGCCTTGTAGATAAGACTGGTAAGGCTTATGGTTCTATAGTTCCCAGGGTCTGTGGATGCACTACCTTTATGCAAAGGGATGATAGCAGCTGTTCCCCATTCAGCAGGAATGAAACCCGTGTTAAGGCTATGGTTGAAAAAGGTACCCACCGGTGTTGCTAATTCCTATTTTAATCCACTAAGAATGCAGCCTAGGATGTTGTCTGGTTCCACTGAGGCTGTATTTTTAGCCTTGGAGATGGCATTTAAGACTTGCTCCTTGGCGATAATAGGTGGGAGATAGGTGGTAGGAATGCTTTGTGTTACATGTGGTGGGGACAGGATAGTGAAGTTTCCATTGAACTTGTCAGCCAGCAGGCTGGCTATATCCACCAGTTCTGTATATGTAGTACCACTAAAGATCTGCACAAATCCAGGCTTTTTTCTTTGAGGTTTCAGATGTAGCTAAAGAAAGCCTTATGGTTTTCCTAAGCTAGGGATGCTAATTTGGATTCATAAGTAGCTTTAGAGGACTTTAAAAGATGTCTTCTTTGGCTATTTAAGTTGAGGAGGGAGTGTTTCCAGGTTTGAGACAGTAACTTCCTACTCTTAGAGAGCAATTGTTTCCTCTTATTGTATAGCCTATTAATGGCTGATGTCCAGCAGGGGGGTTTGGTTTTCCTTGAGGATCTTGCTTTGGTCCAATCAGGTATGACAAAGTTAATACAATTGTATAGATGCTTGTATAAAGCATTTGCGTATATCCCAGCATAGGTAACCTCTCCATCAGTGGGAAGAGGGGGCATGAAGCTGTTTATGCCATCACATAAAAGGTTGTAATTGGCCTTGGTGATAGTTTTCAGTCTAGTTGCTGCTGGGGGAGGGGATCTGATGTTATTGTTATCTCCAACAAGACTGATTTGTGGCCAGACCTCACCAGGGAGGGCAGCACATTTGGGGTGGTACAATGATCCTCCATGTTGGTGAGCACCAGTTCCAGAATGTTTGAGCCCCTTGTGGGGGTGTCAACTAGCTGATCCTGGGCAGTGGAGTTAATGAAGTCCAGGAACCTTTTAGTGAGAGTGTTAGTACGTGTATAATTAACCCAGTCAATGGATGTGTAATTAAAGTTACCCAAAACCAGGGTGTTCGGTTGTATCTTCATTGACTCAAGTATATCCAGGTAGGCTGACTGGGTGTCCTGGATCAAGGAGGGAGTCTTACAGCTGGCAGTGATTTGAAGAAGGGTCTTGCCAACAGTTAATTGCACCTGAAGTAATTCATGGGAGTTGCTCTGTTTAACCAGTCTTGAGGTGTATTTATCTTTTATCAGTATTGATACACAACCTCCCTTAGTTCTCACACCTTCAGTTTGAGGTCTGAATGTGTAGAGGGAATGGTAACCCAGTAAGGTTGGGGTGCTTTCCGCAGTCTTAAACCAGGTCTTCATGACTGCACAGATGTCAGTTGTCTTTCAGAGCAAGGACTGCTTCTAGTACTCTGGAAGATGCTGACATCTGTGCAGTTTCAGATTTAGACTCCTAACATTGAGCAGTATAACCCTGAGTTTGTTTTTAGATGGTCGTATTACATTGAGAGTTTTGTCCTTGTAACACTGCCTAAAAAGGCATAATGGGGGTGGCAAGAGCCTTAGCCAGTAACCGAAATCCCAGAGGTGACAGATGAAGACAATCTCTGGCAAAGCATTGATGTCTGTTGATCATGTCATCCCAGGCTGACAGGTACTGGATTCCCTTAAAATGACACCAGAAACTAAGCCAGTTTTTGAAGTCAATCATTTTTTGTTTTTAATGAAGCATCATACAAGCTGAAGGTAAAATACTGCTTAAGACTAGAGACATACCCACCTTGGATACATAATCATAGAGCTCAATCATGTCTCCTTTCATATAGTCCAGTGAGGTATGTCACAAGTCATTCAAACCAACATGGACTGTGACTGAGTTGTAACAATACTTGCTGACAGCTGACCATAGGTTCATAGGTTCATAGGTTGGTACTAGGCTATCGGGCCTAGGGCCTATACAAGCCGAGCCATAACAATTCCCTGGCTATTTCTTCCCACACTATTTACTTCCCTGGAACCCTGTCTAGCAGGGTGACTGATGTGATCCCTTGGGTGAATTTCCTTTCTCCCATTAAATCGTCAAGGTTTCTTTTGAAGAGGGCCAAAGAGGCACTCTGCTTGACATGTATGGGCAGTCTGTTCCAGAGTCTGGGGAGTCTCTGGGTCAGGAACCTATCCCTCCAGCATGTTTTGTTTATTGTGATGACAAGGTTTAGATCCCTGGAGCGTGTGGCTCTGAGGGATTGGGATTTCATTAAGTGTAGCATGTCCAACAGCTCTGGGTTTGACATGGCCTTGTATGTTAAACAGAGATCACCTCTGAGTAGACGATATGCGACAGAGTATAGCTGGAGTTTTTTAAGGCGGTCAGCATAGGGCATCTGCATCAGGCCTGTGATTCTTTTAGTGAGGTATTTCTGCTGCCTTTCCAGTTGTTGCAGATGTTTTGAGAGATACATACCAAATGGGGCATTGTATTCTATAATGGGTCTAATGAGGGATGAGTACAGTGAGGCAATGACCTCCTTTTTTCTGGATGAAAAGCTCTTAGTGATGAAGTGTGCCACATGGAAGGATTTCCTGACTGTTGTGGGGATGTGGTTATTGAAGGTGAGACCACTGTCCACCTGTGTCCCTAAGTCTCTTATCACACTTTCAGTGTTTAGTGTACTGCCACCTATGTGATAATTCACGGGTACATGTTTTGTTCCAAAGGGGATAACTATACATTTCTTGGCATTGAGATTGAGCTCATGGCTCTGGCACCAAGAATCTGTTTCTGTAAGGCCCTCTTGTAGAGCATCCACATCATTTGGGGATTCAATAATGGCTCCCAGTTTGCAGTCATCTGTGAACTTTGTTAGTCAGAGTCCCTTAGTGTTGGCCTGTATTTCAGAAAAGTAGATGCCAAAAAAGAGTGGTCTCAGGACTGAACCCTGTGGTACTCCACTTGTCACTTGTCTGGAGCTGGATTTGGAGTTGGCTACTTTTACAGTGTGGGTTACATCAGTAAGCTAGTTGGCAACCCATTGAGTGATGTAGGGATTAATGCCCAGCTTAGTAAATCTATCTATGATTGCAGAGTGGGGGTTGGTGTCAAAGGCCTTGGTGAAGTCCAGATAGGCTGTGTGGACTGCCTTACCCTCGTCCACGGCTCTGCAGACTGATTCGAAGAAGTCAATCAGGTTCAGGAGACAAGATCAGCCCTTCACGAGCCCAAATTGAGTGGGGTCCAGTGTTTGAAGGCTGCCAATGTCTTTGTTTATAATTTCCATGATGATACGTTCCATGGCCTTGCAGATCAGGCTCGTCAGACTGATGGTGCAGTAGTTCCCGGGATCCAAGGTGGATCCCCCCATTGTGGATTGGGATAATTGTAGCTGTGTGCCACGCAATGGGTACGAAGCCTGAGGTGAGACTATGATTAAACATGACACTTAGGTGAGGTGCCAGTTCATTTTGTAGTTCATGTAATACACAGCCCGGGATGTCATCTGGTCCCATGGATTCTGTATTCTTAGCTTTGGAGAGTGCATTTTTTTACCTGTGTGGCTGTTATTACCAGAATTTGGCAATCTTCCGGTATTGAGATGGGCCATTTAGGGAGTGAGAGGGGGTGAAGTTGGAACTGAATTGATCTGCCAGGATATTGGCAATATCCTTGGGATCAGTTAATGCCATTCTGTTGTAGCTCAGATCAGATCTGAGCATTGCCATTTAGATTCTTGACATAGTTATAAAATGCCTTGTGGTTGTCTTTGGAATCTTTGGCAATTTTATTTTCATAACTAGCTTTGGAGGATTTTATGAGGGAGCTCAGCTTCTTACTGAGGCTGGTAAGGGAGTTTTTTGCATCCTGGGATTTTCCTCTTTTCTGCAACAGTTTCTTCCTTTTGTTGTAAAGTTTGTTTATGGCAGGGGACCACCAGATTGGCTTCCTTTTTTTTGGAGGAGAGCATCTTGGTTCTATTTGGGATGGTACGATCTATGCATGAGTGCATGTGCTCGTACAGTGCCTTAGCATAGGATTTAGCAGTCGAACTTTCAGTTCCCGTCTGCATGGATGTCATGAAATTTGTCACTTCTGACATGAGTAACATGAAGTTGGCTTTGGAGAAGTTTTTTATGGAGGTTTCCTTACTGGGGGGTGGGGAGGGATGTGGATATTAAGGGTAATTAGCTTATGGTCAGACCTGACCAATGAGGGGGCGACCATAGGTGTGGAGCATCGATTTCTCATGATCTTTTCCTTATCCACCCTGGTGAGTATGGCATCTGTGTGTCTCACAATGGAGTCGCCTATGACTAAGATGTTTGGCTTTGTATTTTGCCTTAGGGGCTTGTCTGGTGAGATGCCTGTATATTACCCTATTGTACAATTTAAATAGTGAATGCTATTTCACCGTACCTAAATTATCTAAACCACAAAATATCGAACATACAGAACAGCAAATTTTTTCCCAGGGAAAAATTCACTGTTCTGAAACACAAACACACAACACAAGCACACCAAAATAAATAAACCACACACATACACTTAACAAAACCATAATTCTAACCCTACACTACTACCTATCCACTCACCTTAACTCAACCCTAACCCTAAAGTCCCTAACTACAGCACATTCACCTTACCCACTCCCTAACCCTAAAGTCCCTAACTACCGCACACTCACCTTACCCGCTCCCTAACCCTAAAGTCCCTAACTACTGCACACTCACCTTACCTGCTCCCTAACCCTAAATCCCCTAACTACTGCAAACTCACTTTACCTACTCCCTAACCCTAAAGTCCCTAACTATCGCACACTCACCTTACCCGCTCCATAACCTTAATTTCCCTAACTATCGCACACTCACCTTACCCTGATCCGTTCCCACACTTACCTTAACCCAGTCCGTAACCTCCGTTCACATACTTACCTTACTCCGGTCCGTAACCTTCCCCCCACAGTAGAGTAAATAGCAAAGCCATGGAACAGACCACCAAAATCTTATCCTAGGTAAGATTTCGAAGTTCTGTGGCTTCGCTATTTTGAGTTTTCGACAAAAAAGGGTCGATATTATAGCATTCGAAGTTTAAAAACTTTGATACTATAATATAGATCCGGTGAGACACTGGTGTGTGAGCTATTATGTGTACTGTGTTTCTCAGAGGATGTATTATATGAAGCGTGCTTGTGTTTGGGAGGTCTTTGATGTTTAGGTACATTTCTGATAAGGACCTCTGCAAATGTAGGTATGTGTTTTGTTGATTTGGGTGGTGAAGGAGGTGAGGTGTGTGTGCTGCCAACCTGCTCAATGTCAGATGTTTTAACTGTTGAGTGGGAGAGCTTAGATTCTTAATACAGATGCATCTCTCATATATAGAATAAAGGGGTTATCAGTGTATTTGATGCAATTGTTACACTACCTCAGGATTCCCATGTTGACCAAGCTGGCTGGAGAAACTGTGGAAGATTGTCTGGCCATAGTGCAAGGTAAATCAATGTGGTCAGAACAGGAAGAAGACAGGAAGGACCAGGTAAGGTAGATGGACAGGAGAAGAGGTCTAAATAAGGAAGGGATAGTGGGTGGGATTTGTGATGGTACCTCAAAGGCTATGCCTTATGTTCCACCTGACAGTAGATCAGGACCACGAGAAACTTCTGAAGGAGCACTAACACTGGGCTAAGAGAAATTTAACAAGCAAGAAGTCTGCATCTATAACAACAAACGGTACCCAACCCTATGTGGTAGTAAACAGCTAATGCAAGGAAACCAATGGAAAAGCTCAAAGTGAGCCCTGAACCAATGAAAAAGCTCAAACTGAGCCCTGAACCAGTAAACCTTTAATTAGATAGTCCTACTGTACTTCTCCTGCCACGAGAGTATTGGGGGGAGGGTTCTCCAAGAAAAGACGTTCTGATTTTTATTACTAAATCCCAAACAGAACTGGATTCAGCCAGTCCTAATCCAATCTATACTATGGCCAACAGAAGTGCAACGGAACACAATAAAAAAGCAGAAATACTTTTTTCCTTCAATTAAATAAGCATCAGTGCAGAAAGCAGAACAGCAGAATAAAAACTGCAGTTGGTATGAAATACAGTCAAAGTGCACTGATGCATTAGCAAAAAATTAACTTAACGTTTATAGTTCTCTTGCTGATTGGTGTGAACAGAGGAGCAGAGGCTGGTTGCCTAACTCTCTGGAGCCCTTTTAAGATAACCACCAACCTGTGCAAATGCTGATCTTAAATAAAACATGAGAACAAAGCAGCTAATGAAAGGAAGCCAATGCAAAAGCTCAAACAGAGCCCTGAACCAATGTGACAGCTCAAACTAAGCCTTGAAGCAGTAAACCTTTAATTAGATAGTCCTACTGTACTTCTCCTGCCATGAGGGTAAGGAGGGGGGGGGTTCTCCAAGAAAAAATATCCTGATTTTTAGTTCTCAATCCCATACAGAACTGGATTTAGATGGTCTGAATCCAATCTATACTATGGCCAAGAGAAGCAAACAATTCTATCACAATGAAAAGGTGTTTTGTAAGCTTTTGTTAAGTCACTCTCCAAGTTCTGTTAAACACTAGTCTTGTATTCAAACTTAAAGGTGGTCAGTGCCAGCCTTCACAGAACTGTGGCAGAAACCTAAACAGCTTTAAAGTCAGTTATATTTTGCTGTGCTGCACTTTTCAACAAAACATGAGGCTTAATGAAGTGTGTAACAACTTCTAAACCTTGTAATTCCACAGAGGGATGCCCTACCCACAGTCTGTATGGTTGCATTATGCGTCTTACAGTATTTGAAGATGTCAGACACTTTGCTGTCTTATACTTTTTTTCTGTGACGTAGTACAGAGAGCAAAGTTGCATGCACTACAAAGTAAAATAATGAGGTATTTGCGATCATAAGTCTTATGTGTCAGCATGAATGCTAACATTTACCTCTTCAGATTCACTCCGCTTCATTCTGATCTCAAGGTAAATTTCTTGATGTCCATGTCTTCAACAAATAATAAGTCAGTAACAATTGGAGGAATGATCATAAACTCTATTTGTGACAACTCTTTGTCACTTCCAGACACGTTGCTTCTTTTCAGGTTTCACTGGAATTTTTTGGAAATTATCTAAGAGCATTTATACATTCTGTCACATGCAAACTCTATACCAATGGCATTGTTGACAAAGCATCTGCATTGTTATATTCAGTTCAAAAATGTTTTGTGTTCAATGTGGTAATCATTCACCAATGAAACTATTGCTCATCTCTGAATATATGCTTCTGCTGCAATGGTGGTCAACTTCTTATGCTCGCTGAGTAATGTTAACAATGGTTTATGGTCTGTGACTAGGGGAACCTGATGTAAGTCTAAGAAATAACTGAGATACTAGTTCTTAGAGTAGCAGAAGTGCAAATGTAAATATCTGAGCTTGAAGCATCTTATCAGCATTCAGCATTCCTTTCTATGGCAATCTCAAAGTTAATATACACAGACAGAAAATATGTGGAAGATATAATCTCCATGTCAGGGATGAGTACAGGCAGCAAAGCCCACTACAAATCACTTAAAAGATAAAACAGTTGGTTTAACAATTAGCTGTTTTTTTCTTTTGAATGTCAGTTTATATTTTGTAGTGCCAGGACTTACAGTTTTAGTTAGGTCTCACACATTTGATATGGAACTGTGATGACAGTGAGCCCCAATGGTAATGATGGAATTACTTTACTCAAAAAACAAAATCAAAGTTAGTGTCTTTTTCTGTTTGTGGATATTTTTTCTGTTGTGTTAGGAGCTGTAGAAGTACAAGCAGTTGTTCTTTCCTCACCTGAAGGCATTTTGTGTTAAATCACTGCTCCAATACCATATGAAGAAGAATTTAATGCAAAACAAACCTTTTATTCTCCCCATCTTACATCCCCGTATCTTTCTTCCTAATATACCCAACCGTTATTCTTTTCCCATTCATCTTTCATTTCACATGCCTATTCCTTTCTCCCCTTCCCTAACACATGAGGCAAACTAGCGTGATGTTTTTAATTCCCCAGAGTGTTCTAATCCACATACCCATTCATGTCTAAACCTCCCCTAGTACTATAGGCAGAAACACATTCTACTATTGTAATGTGATTTCTGTTCTGCCTATGTACCACCTTCAGCAACACTTTACTTAGTTGTACTTTTATTTTTTTATTTTTATACTCCAGAGTTTGCAGATTTGTGTTATTTTATTACTGTATTTTTGAGATTTGTATGCATCTATCATAACTACCATGTCTTCTATACTCATTTACTTCATTGCTTGCGGATTGATTTATTTTGTACTGTATTTGAGATTTTATTGGTATTTATTGTTAAAGACTGTCATGTATTTGACGCTTTGTGTTATTTCTGCTTTAATAATTGTTCTGTATGGAGCTTTATTCCTCAGGTCTCTGCTGAAAATGGGCTCATGCTCAGTCGGACATACCCGGTTAACAAATGTCAAAATAAATAAAAATATAAGCAGTAGATGTTGGCATAATATGGCAACAGGCTTTATCAGCCTTTAAAAACCTTTTACAGATTTTAAATGCAATCCCTGGGATTCAGTAATGCTTACACAGAGTGCAAGAATAGTGTAAACATTTCTGCACAAAATATGGCTGCCGTTCGATCCAGTAAACAAGCCTGGGGACATGCACGAGCCTGGTAGCACTATTCCTGCACGGACACTGCTGAATAATGCTAATTACCTCATTTGCTGGTGAAAACCATGCAAATGAGGTGAAATAGTGATTAAGGAAGCAGGCAGAGATATATATCTGAATACATTTTTGTAAAAATCAAAACGGAGGCATGACAAAAATGTTAAAAGTTTTTTTTTTTTTTTGCTGATCTCTGCCATTTAAGCATAGGGCAGTGGTGCATAAATGGGATCATGCTGGAAAAAAAAAAAAAAAGTGAAAAGGCAATTTTAAGTGAAATCTGCATTTTGCCATTATAGACTATGGCATTAAGAATCAAAACAATGCCAGGGAACAGTGGTTGCTAAGGGGAAAGGCTCTGGTGTGTGCAGTAACTGGGGATTAAGGCAGTGGGGTATGCTAATGAGGGAAATTTACTGAATCACAAAAAGAATCTAAGTGCCAAACTGCACCTAACCATGTAGGTGCTATAAGGCAGTGGTGTAAGCAGGAGGAGCAGCTCACATGAAAAGGGGGTGTGTCATGCTTGGTGTAAGCACATTAGAGTTCCACAGCTCCCAGATAAGCTTAACTAAGCACAGCTAAGCAAGGGGGTGTGTCTGAGGCTGTATTGACTTATTCCATGAAATGAAGAGCATGTTCGCATCCAGGGAGGGCCATTTCTCAGTGTTTACATTAGCTAAATGGGTTTGCATGGTACACACCGGGTATAAAACCAAAAAAAACACCAGAAATAGCCGGACTGTTTACATTTGGGCACCAGGTTTGCATAGCACACCCCAGGCCTTAAAAGGGGTGGAAATGGGAAGGGAAAAAAAGAAAAAAAAAGAAAATAGCAGAATAAAAGCAATCAAGTACAAATTACATAGCTAGCAGGTGGAATACATCATAGTCAGCCAATCATACAGGCAGCATCTGCAGCACAACAGTATAAACTATGCAAACACCATACAGTCTGCTTTTTCCCACAAACTCTGCACCATTGGTGTACAAATGCGGGGAAATTTTAACCAAAAACATGTTAGGAGCTGCCATTGCTTTGAGCCATCAGTATGTGCTAGAGGTTGAGGGCGGTGAGGAGGATAATGCTGACAACCGCCACAGATCAAGGAGGAGAAGAAGAGTGTTCAGACCCAGGGAAACCTACCAGGGTCTACATGATTTGGAGATACTAGAGCGCTACAGGGTGGAGAGGGACATACTTCAGCAACTCATCGAGCTGTGCCAGCCTCACCTCAGACCCAGAGCCAACAGAGGGGAACCCATCCCAGTGGATACCAAGGCGTGTGTAGCCTTAAGAATACTAGCTACAAGTACTTTCCAAAGACCCACTGGGGACATCATGGGGGTCTCACAGGCATCTGCATCCAGGGTACTCCGCCTATTCCTGGATGCCATGCTACCACATGCTGGTGATTACATTTACTTCCCCAACACCCGTGATGAGAGGACCAGCAATATGTGTCTTTTCCACCATATAGCAGAATACATATAGGTACTGGGTGCGATAGACTGCATGCACATCCACATTAAAACACCACCTGGTGAACAGGGAATGGTCTACATAAACCACAAGGGCTTCCCCTGCATCAACTGCCAGGTCATGTGCAATGCCCAGGGCATTATCATGAATGTGTGTGCTAGCAGCCCTGGAAGCTATCACGACTTCCACATCTGACATTCATCACAGCTGTACCAGGCATTCACCAGTGGGGGCATCTTGTATGGCCATCTGATGGAGGATGCTGGCTCTGCACTGGAGTCATGGATGATGATACGCATCAGAAATTCACACATACCCACACAAGAACGCCATAATGAGGCACGCACACAAACCAGGATTATAACAGAGCATGTGTTTGGGATGCTCAAGTCATGGTTCTGCTGCCTTGACATACCTGGTGGAGCCTTGCAGTACTCTCCAGCCACATGTGCACACATGTTCATAGTATGTGCCATGCCACACAATATGATCCTGCAGAAACTGCTGCAGCAGGAACAGCACGGGGAAGGGCCACACAGCCCTCCACCATTGCCGAGGTTCCCACAGGCATAGAGGTACTCAGAAGAGGAAGCCCCTGAGCCTGCTCCCGTACACAGATGGAGGCATGCCCAGTATGCCCAGGCCTTGGCAAAGAGGCAATGCATAGCACACACACTGACACTGTAGGGACCCAGGGACTGACACCTCTCTCTGACTTGCACACACAGTAAAATGGATGAGACACACATCACATTACCTGTAACTTACCATGTATAGGCAGTGTACTGTGTGCATCCAACATATGCAGCCCTCAAGCACCATCCTCACAACTGCTGCAGGCACAAGGTAAGTCCGTGTTCTTAACAATAAATGAATGGATTACTATGTTTTGGTAGCATACCTATGGAAATGCTGCATGCATGCAAGGGAATGGGGTGGCCATATGGGAGGGCAGCAGACAACTGACAGCTATGTGGGTCACCAGGAAATGTCTACACAATACTGGCTTCCCACTCTATGCAGTATTATTTAAGGTGACAAATCCCACTGCAATATATGTGGGGGCCAGCTAAGGGGGGGTTCATAGGTCACATGCACAATTTCACTGTGGGGATCCCATACTCACTCCCAGACTCACACAGCAGTTCAGCCATAGAAAACCATAAAGTAATGTCTGGCAAATGCACATAAATTGTGACAATGATGGAATACCTCCCTACAGACTTACACAGTGATATCACAGCAGGCTTTGCAGTTGCAGTAAGACTCTCTGAAGGGTAATAAGTCTGAAATTTAATGTATGACATTACAATCTAATCTGTGGTCTCTAGTGATATGCCTCTATTCTCCAAGCCAGGGCACAATACTGTGCTAAATAGAACCAAAATGTAAAGCCAATATCAGCGCAGTCCATGCAAATGTGTACTGTTGACAGGTGTGCCCTCCCCCCACACCCATATTCACATAGAAATGCAGTAACATGTAAGCTTGTAGGATAATAGCAGCAGAACACACATTACCAGGGCTGTCCCAATCAACATGATAACCTGTTGCATGTCCACAATATGCAGGGGTCAATGAGCTATGCATATGTGTGGGGAATACTTGTCAGGATGTGGCCAGCAACTTCTCATGGCTGTTGTGTCCTGCTGGCCTAGGTACAGTACTGTGGTAGACAGGGTAGTAGGAAAAGGACAGAAAGGAGAAAAAAGTGGTGGGAGATTAAGGAGTGAGTAAAGATTTATGCACAGGACATAACAGCATGGAAATTAACTGCTCCTGCAAATGAACCATATAGGTTATATAAATGACAACATCCAAACTGGCACACCAAATCATAAATTTCTAAAGGGACGATGCTGTGCCACTCTGTATACTCAGTTTGAATACTGAGATGTGTGGTGTATGTGACAGGGTAAATCTAAGATTAGCAGTGACAGGGACAGATTATCATGTGTTTGCATCCACTATTAGAGCCAGTACATACAATGTTGAATGACATGGCCATCTATGCCAGTAGAGAAGGTATATAAGGCACCTGACATATCATCAGCTCACAGACCAGCAGATTATGTGCCACTTCCTTGTGGAACAAGTAACTGTAAGGGACCTAGTCAACTGTGTCACCTATTACTTGCCAACTGTCAACATGGATTCAGACCTTTCCACAGTACTAGCACTGCCCTACTATCCTTCACAGACAGCATCAACAAAAACCGTAACAATAATATTCTTTCCTCTGCAGTCTTTATTGATTTATCTAAAGCCTTTGATATGGTTAATCACCAACTCCTTCTACACATTCTGAAATCCCTTTCACTTAATCCCCTAGCCATAAATTGGTTCAAATCTTACCTTGAAAACCGGCAACAGGCTGTACTCTGGCAAAACAAACTCTCTAGTAACCTTCCTATTTCCCTCAGTGTTCCACACGGTTCCATTTTAGGCCCACTCCTATTTTCCATCTATATTAATGACCTTCAATCAGCAATCCCACATACCATCTGCATTCAATATGCAAATGACTCTACTATTATCTGTACAGCCACCTCTCAAACTGAACTCAAATCTCTTACCCAAAAAAGCTTTCAACACTGTAGAACAATGGTTCTCAAACCGATGTCCCCTCCTTAACGCAAAAAAAACTAAATTGCTACTCTTTACACCAACCCAAAACTCCACCCCTATTCATCTTACACTCACATCTACTGATGGTACTATTATTGCCCCCGACACAACTACTAAACTCCTAGGAATAACAATAGACAACAAACTCAACTTTGAAAGTCATATAAACAGCACAATAAAATCAGCAAACAAAAAACTGGGATCCCTTTATAGAATCAAGCCCTTTCTTACACCAGTGGCTAGGACCACTATAGCCAGAACCCATTTAATCTCAACTCTACTTTATGCTTCCCCTATATATACTAACCTTTCAAAAAATAACCTCAACAAACTGGCAACATCCTATAATAATTTTGCTAGATTTGCAACAGACTCTCCCTTCAGAACTCATCACTGTCTAAATCTAAAACAACTAGACTGGCTAGAATTTCTTAACCATATTCAATTTCTCCAGCTTGCTATTGTCCATAAGACCCTGCATCAACCCAAGAACACTCCAATACTCTCTACCAGCATTACACCTTACAAAAACCTCAAGAACTTACGCTCCTCAAACAAACTCCTGATCAACACTTCTAGATCCAATAACTCAACAGGTGACTCCGTATACTCTGTAGTAAAGCTATGGAATTTACTACCTACTGAACTTACAACTCAAATTTCTCTTTCACTCTTTAAAAAGAAACTAAAGCTATTCCTTAAGACACACTGGCTATGCACCTGTACTAACCCTGACTAACTTCCTTCCTTTTAAACTAATAACTACTTTGAAACTCATAATACTACCCTAGAGCAACAAAATACCATAACATTGCTAATAAAATTTATGTATATACTGCATATTGACCATCTCTTGTACATCACCCATCGATGCTTACTGCTAATGTTATCCTCACTGTCTATTACATTTGAAAAAAAAAATGTTATGCTTTTTTACAATTGTATCTTCTAATTTGACCTGTTATGACTTTTTGATTTTTTTTTAATTGGATATATTATGACTTTTATATCTCTTTTTATGTCTTTCTTGGAGCTTTTCTCCCCGGCCCTCTACTGAAAATGGACATGTATCCAGTTAGACTAGCCCGGTTAACAAATGTAAAATAAATAAAATGGATCATTCCTACAGATATTAAGGTACACGTGGCCTTAACTACCTTTGCCAAGAAAATTTTTTTTCAGTGACATACTGGGGCACTTTAGAGATAATGCTATCACCAGCTTCATAAATCCTCAGACAATTCCTTGACATTATGCTACATTATGCATAGCAGCATATGAGGCTTCCTACTAATGCAGAGGAGAAAAACAGCACTACGCAGGCATTTTATGGCATAACCCATATTCCGCTGTGGTCCTGGAGCCATAGATAGCATACACATTGTCCTCATGACCCCATATGGTCAAGACAGCCTGCATGACACCATCAGGAAGGCTTTCCACTGTCTGAATTTGCAGATGATGTGTAATGTCCAAGGCATTATTTGTAATGTGCCTTTGTCCCACCTGTGAAATTCACATAGTTCATAAATTTTTCATACATCTGACCTATACCAGAGATTCTACAGGCTCCATTGAGGGGGCTTCTCAAAGTGTAATCTGGGACATAGGTGTGCACACATGCCACATAGACAGGTCTGCATGCAGGTGCTATGCAAGCAGAATGCAGGACACATGTAATATGCTTTTCATTGTGTGTTGCAGGTGAATACAGATATGTCTTTGGGCCCTGGTCAATAACCTCTATCTACAATCTTCAGACCATGCAGGAAATGGCCAATATTGACGCCCATGTGGAAACTCAAAATATAGTGGCATGTGTTGCGGGGATCACTGAATAGAGTACACGCATCTGCATCAAATGTTTAATTGTGTGTGCCATGCTACACAATACAACATTGAACCAATGGAGCAGCAGGGAATCATCTTGTTTGGACCTCCTATACTAGTCCTAGAGCAGAAGAGTAGGGAAAAAAGTCAGGGGAGAGAAACATGAAATAGGGGTACTGCAGCCAAGGCAGAGGCAGATGCATTACACTTCATCACTGGCAAAAAATGGCATCTGGTCAACAGCGATCGGCCATGGTACAGGCAATGCAAAATAAAATTGTACATATTTTACTACACTCAGGTTATGCAGGGCAGTGCATATACATGCCACCCATTGTTTGCACAAGAGGATGGGCAGAGTGACAGGTGAGTGCAACATTATGTGATAGAGTATAGTCATGGGAGGTGAACACTGCAGCTACATAACAAAGTTATGGAGAGTCAGAAATAACATCCTCAGGTTGTGGGGTCAAGCTGCTATGACATTAGTGTTGACAGTGTCAGCTATGTTGTCTTGTGGTGTTAGGGTTTGATTTTGTCTGTGGAAGGTAAGGTGTAGAACCACAGGATCATTTCTAACTACCGTGATGAGGTATGTCATGTGCTGATCCTGAATAGTACCCAGCCATCACCCTAGTTACCATAGGCGTGGCTACAGTCCTCCCATTTATGTACCCAGGTTATCATCTGCAGTTGGTGCACTGCGTAGCTTTCCCCATTTACATATTGTAGCCATGCCCATGCATAAGTTCAACATATATCCCAAGAACAAAATGTCCTTTGCAGTAAACAAAAAGTTGCAATGAAGTACACACTTCTTCAATACCTGGCCAAAACAGACATATTCAAGACAAATTATAAATTTTGAGTGCTTGTATGAAATTTCAGTCTCTATCAAAAGCACAACTACTAATGTCAGTATATGTTAATAAATTGAAATTAATTATTTAAAAAGGCAGATATAAACTAGTTATGACAAGTAATTTCCAGAAAATACATTGTCAGTTTGTTACTTTACTCAAATTTAGCATGAACTTCTGTGAGCTAAAGGTTAACAGAATGGAATTTAAGGTCAATAAAGCTATATTGTTCTCCCATCTCTTATTATAACCTTTTTCAAATCTCCTTTTTAAGTTTATCCCAGTTTTAAATGCCAAGGTGGGATTTTTATCCAAAATGTCATCTAAACTGTGGGCTGTAATAAAACTAGCCCAGTTTCTTACTATACTGTTTTTTTTTTTTCTATAATTACTGGAACTACTAAAACCACACACAAATGCCCTAAAATGGGATGCAACCTACAGCTCCAGAAACATCACCTCTACTCATTATAAGAGTACATTTTTTGCATGGCCCTCTGGACTCTCAAAACCATACTTTAAAACAGGTTCATATCAAATAAACATGTCTTTAATCACCTCTTCTCTCAATTTTCTTACACATTCAAGAAGAGAATGCCTATCACTAAACATCTTAATAAAAACTATAATTTGCTCATAAAATAAACCATCATCTGAAATTAATCGAGACAAACTTATGAAGTGTGTCTTCATCACATTTTACTTTTGCCACATAGGATAATGACTATTAAAGTGTAGCAAACTATTTGAATATGTTTCTTCCCTAAAAAAAATATTTTAAGTGATTTTTGGAAAGGGAGTTTTATTTTATATCTGATGAAGTACACAGTTAAAGCAAAGTGGACAAAAGTGCTTATATTAAAGTTTGTGCTGCTACTTTTTGGCATCTGAGGTGTTGTTTGTTTTTCTTAGATTTTTCTGCAGGCGGATTCTGTGTTGCTAAGTTTCTCTTACAAATCCCATATTACATGTCAAACTATATTGAATTCTCATTAATTGTTAGTTATTGTGCAGACATCTAGACAAATAATCTAATTGTTTTTCACCAAGTAACACAAATAAAATGAACATATGAAGCTGGATAAAGAAGATGAATGAAATGTTTAAGCTTTGTGACTTATTTAAAAATAAATGTTACCAGAACAGAATGAGGCTGTATTGATACTCACTTCCAAGAAGGAGAGTGAAGTATTACAATAAAATTCTTAATAAGATGTAAAGCCATCGAAGAATGAAACTAAAATACACTCTCTAGTTATTAAGCATTTTTTTTGGATAATGTACATTAGAAAGGCAGGGCTGCGTGTATGTATACTCATACTCCCATCTGTAATATCTTGTCAGTCAATTCCAAGCTAATAAACTGTACTGATCCTTCTGTGGTGCTTTGCTTGCTTATTGCTTAACTACTTGTTTGTTTTCCTGTATAGATTAGCATTTTTCTGACACCAAGGTTACAGTCTTCATTGTTTGAGCTCCCAGAAGTCATAGGTAGGTGCTTTGCCTGTGTTCTGGGTTCCCAGTGAACACAAAGAGCTTGAAATGTGTCTCACTGTCTCAGATATCCACAGCAGAGTTTGATGTTCTTGTTGAGGTATCTTAGCAGGGATTACATTCCCTAACTCTGAGAAGCTTTAAACGTAAGAATCTTTACTGAAATTCTTGCTTTCCACAAATGTGTGGTTCCAAGTGACAGGGTACAAAAAGGAGATGAAACTTCATACCATGGTAACAATAGGACATTATCATGGGGGTATGTTAATGAAGCCAGTTTACACTACTGTCTGTGAATTGCTGCCAACATACCATGCAATATCCAAAAATATTGGCACTATCCACGGTCAGTGTGACCATGAAGCATATGATCAGTATGATCATGCATGCAGCTTGTGCATGCTATAATGTCATGATGGTGTGTATGAGCAATTCTTACCAACAGAATGTAGAAATGACCATATGATAGCATCACAGCACAGCACCATGTTACATTATACTTGCTTCACAAATGTAAGTCCATGCACATGGTGCTACTGTTTTTGTTCCTTGAGTGGACATAAGGAAATGGCTGTTGCTTCTTTAAGTAGTGAAGTACTGGAGAATGCAGGGCAGTATTATGATATACTATGGAGAACACACTTTTCTTATTCTTTCAGCACAAGAAGCTTAGGGAGTGCCTGTGGGTTAATATGACAGCAAAGTGTGGAAGGTGGATTACTGTCACAAGTTTGCTGGAATGATGAGTGATGCCACTAGCATATCTGATTTTGGTGGTCAGAGCTAGCATCAGTACATTGATCTGTGTCATTAGTGAGAGTCAGAGGTTCATGATAAGGAGGCTGAAATGAACTGCAAGCATTTCTTTGTATTATTGCCTTCTTCTGTGTTAACTGTTGTACCTGTATACTTAGGAGCATGTACTAATCATTCTAGTGGTGGGGAGCATGAGTTGAATATGGTTGGAAGTCACAGAGGGTTGAAGCCCTCTCATGGCAGCAGGGTATTTGATGTCTGTGCCACTCTACTATACAAATGTGACTGTGTTTGCAACATAGGTGTTTAAGTTTTTCTCATTTGTGTCATCCCGCTGCAGGTTCAGTTGTGGAAGAAGAGTTATTTAGACTATTGTCACCTAGGTTACTCTGGATGATAAACTGAAAAGAAAGCACCACAACCAAGTAAAAGCACAAACAATTTAATGAATTCATTAAATTGTTCATGCTTTTACTTGGTTGTGGTGCTTTCTTTTCAGTTTATTGGTTTTGCATGAGCACCGTCTGTCCTTTTGTGATTTTGGTTAGTCTGGATGATGCCTCTGGAGGTGGGTCATAAGTGGCCATCAGGTCTACATCTTAGTAGAAGGATGATTGTCTTCCTGCTGGAGGTAACCTAGAAAAGTCACTGGTGGCCTCTATGTCTGCATCTCAAGATGCTGTGGAAACTAGTTATTGTTTAAATGCTTTGGTAGAGGTTGCTACCTCAGCAATGTGGATTGTTTTCTGGCATGGCTTGTGTAGTTATGGAACTGCCAGCCCATCAGGCTACTCATGGAGCAATCAGTCCATAACATCAACCAACCAAGTGAGTGATGTTTGAGTTTTTTGCTCCCTTGGCCAGATTGGCCAGCTGACATAAAACCATGTTAAGACTCTATCACCAGTCAGTTTCAGAAACCTATATTCAGAAATGAGCAACCAGATGATTCTGTAAGGGGTCAACTAATCTTAGCAAGTGAACAGATTCAATAATTAACTCAGCAGAGTATAAGTGTGAACTTTTCTTCAATGCATTTGAAGTTTAGGTATGAAAAAAACTATAAATCCCACAAATGAGAGGACATCAGGGCAGAAGATTTAACTATAATCAATTTTGTGATGTACATACTTGTCAGTTTTGTATCTCTACTTAAATCTCTCTGTGTTCTGGAAATTCAACTATTAAAGTTAGATTCAGTAGTTTTCTTAGACAAGAAAAAAACAGATAAAGATACTCATCATAGTTATATATTTTCTTTCTTTTATTCTATTTTCTAATCATAGTTATATATTTTCTTTCTTTTATTCTATTTTCAAATGAATGACTTTATGTTTCTTAGTGCAATGTTTTCTCTCTCTCTCTCTCTCTCTCTATATATATATATATATATATATATATATATATATATTTAGTTGTTAACCATATTGCCTAACTCATTTTTTTCTTAATCAAGTATCTTTATTTATACACTTTTAAAATCCTTGAGATGGGTCTTCAGTTTGTGCAGATATTAACTGATATGTAGGTGTTATCTGCCTCTAAATGTACTAACTGCTTTGCTACATGCTATTATTTGTTTTTGTTATTGTTTGGTTTATTAGCAAGAGTGGGTCGGTAATGGGGTCGTGGCAGTTTACTACTGTGCACCAGGACAGAAGGATAGGGTACAGAAAAGTCACAACTGTCTTCTATGAAAGTTAAAGTGTACATAAATGCAATGGTTTAGCTACTGTACAGTTTCTGCTGACAAGAGAGCACTGGAAGGCACAAAACACAGATAGGGTGGTGAGAAAGGGGTGAAAAGAGCTATTCCAAAGAATCTGTTCCATGGGGTGTTCAGTGTAGAGCCTCTTTTTACTTTTGGATGTTGAAGGCTCATGCCCAAGCACATATAGCCTGCACGTGTTTGTGGACAGTTTACACTTTGTGAGATATTTAGTGATTCATATTTTCATACCATTTGTACATTTGAATGTTTGGCACAAGTTGTATGACTTGATATGCCATATCGCTGGTGAGAGTCAAACATGTCAATCATTTTTTGTAACCTCCTTAAAAATTAGCAATGTTTAGTTTATCTAAGAATTGTAACCAACGTGAGAATGAAGCTGAAAGTGAAACTATACAACAATATTCATAACAAAGACGATGGTAACTTGAGACGCTGAAAGTGTCAGCCAGGAAGCACATGCAGATAGCCCAAGGTCCTCAAAATGGTATTGAGGAAGTAGAAGATAAAGAGTGTGGTAGCTTTGCTAAAAAGCACAAAACAGATAAATAAATAAATCTTTGGTCATTAACCAGATTAATTAAATATGTAGATAATGTGGCAGGAAAATATTTATGCAAGAATATCTGAGAAACAAGGCACTGTATGAGCCCATTCACTCATGCATGAATCGTGCCATCCCAAATAGAACCAAGATGCTCTCCTCCAAAAAAAGGAAGCCAGTCTGGTGGTCCCCTGTCATAAACAAACTTTACAACAAAAGGAAGAAACTGTTGCAGAAAAGAGGAAAATCCCAGGATGCAAAGAACTCCCTTACCAGCCTCAATAAGAAGCTGAGATCCCTCATAAAATCCTCCAAAGCTAGTTACCAAAATAAAATTGCCAAAGATTCCAAAGACAGCCACAAGGCATTCTATAACTATGTCAAGAATCTAAATGGCAATGCTCAGATCTGCTCTTAGCTACAACAGAATGGCATTAAATATACTGATCCCAAGGATATTGCCAGTATCCTGGCAGATCAATTCAGTGCCAACTTCACCCCCCTCTCACCCCCTAAATGGCCCATCTCAAAACTGAAAGATTGCCAAATGCTGGTAATAATGGCCACACAGGTAAAAAACACACTCTCCAAAGCTAAGAATACAGCATCCATGGGACCAGATGACATCCCGGGCTGTGTACTACATGAACTACAATATGAACTGACACCTCACCTAAGTGTCATGTTTAATCATAGCCTCACCTCAGGTTTCATGCCCACTGAGTGGTGCACAGCTACAGTTATTCCACTCCACACGGGGGATCCACCTTGGATCCCAGGAACTACTGCCCCATCAGTCTGATGAGCCTGATATGCAAGGCCATGGAACATATTATCATGGAAATTATAAACAAAGACATTGGCAACCTTCAAACACTGACCCCCACCCAGTTTGGGTTTGTGAAGGGCTGATCTTGTCTCCTGAACCTGACTGACTTCTTCGAATCAGTCTCCAGAGCCATAGATGAGGGTAAGGCGGTCCACACAGCCTATCTGGACCTCACCAAGGCATTTGACACCATCCCCCACTCTGGAATTATAGATAGATTTACTAAGCTGGGCATTAATCCCAACATCACTCAATGGGTTGCCAACTGGCTTACTGACAGAACCCAGACTGTAAAAGTAGCCGTCTCCAAATCCAGCTCCCGACAAGTGACATGTGAAGTACCACAGGGTTCAGTCCTGGGACCGTTCCTGTTTGGCATCTACTTTTCTGAAGTACAGGCCAACACTAAGGGACTCTGGCTAACAAAGTTCACAGATGACTGCAAACTGGGAGCCATTATTGAATCCCCAAATGATATGGATACTCAACAAAAGAGCCTTACAGAAACAGATGCTTGGTACCAGAGCCATGGGCTCAAGCTCAGTGCCAAGAAATGTATAGTTATCTCCTTTGGGAAAAAAAACATGTACCCGTGAATTACCACATAGGTGGCAGTACACTAAATACTGAAAGTGTGATAAGAGACTTAGGGACACAGGTGGACAGTGGCCTCACCTTCGATAACCACATTACCACAACAGTCAGAAAATCCTTCTATGTGGCACACCTCATCACTAAGGACTTTTTATCCAGAAAAAAGGAGGTCATTGTCCCACTGTACTCATCCTTCATTAGACCCATTATAGAATACAACACCCCGTTTGGTATGTACCTCTTAAGACATCTGCAACAACTGGAAAGGCCACATAAATACTTCACTAAAAGAATCACGAGCCTAAAACAGATGCCCTACACTGACCGGCTTAAAAACCTCCAGCTATACTCTGCCGCATATCTTCTACTCAGAGGCGATCTCTGCTTAACATACAAGGCCATGTCAAACCCAGAGCTGTTAGACATGCTAAGGGAGGGAGGGTGGCCTAATGATTAAGGTGTTTGCCTTACAAACACAAGGTGCAGGGTTTGAGTCTCACAAGGGATAATTGACTAGGCTTAAAATAACTCACAAGGGCAGTTAGCTTAGTACTAACCTATGAACCTATGAACTTAAGGAAACCCCTCAGAGCCACATGCTCCAGGGATCTAAACCTTGTCATCACAATAAACAAAACATGCTGGAGGGGTAGGTTCCTGACCCAGAGACTCCCCAGACTCTGGAATAGCCTGCCCATACATGTCAAGCAAAGTGCCTCTTTGGCCCTCTTCAAAAGGAAGATTGACGATTGGAATGGAGAAAGGAAATTCACCCCAGGTATCACCTCAGTCGGCCTGCTAGACAGGGGTCCAGGGAAGTAAACAGTGTGGGAAGAAATAGCCAGGGAATTGTTATGGCTAGGCTTGTATAGGCCTTAGGGCCGATAGCCTAGTACCAACCTATGAACCTATGAAATAGTAACGATTCACAGAATTTAAATGTTGTGACAAATTAGAATGAAAAATAAGCTGTTAGTATCCATATATGTTGTTTATCGGACTAAGAACTTTAGGGTTCCATGGCAGCACCAGTGAATAAGTTCTCCTTTAGTTTTGCATTATTTTATAGATTTTTATCCTTTTGGTGTGAATACAACTAAACAATATTTTAGCTTCCGTCTCCATACTTGTCAGTGAAATTCTATATACACACACAAATACAAGCACATACATGCATATATGTGTGTCTGTGTGTGTATATGTGTATATTTATGTATATTTGTGTGTGTGTGTGTATATACACTCACAAACACACACATATTAAAAAAAAAAAAAAATATATATATATATATATATATATATATATATATATATATATATATATATATATGGGTCCTAGTTATTACATCGAAAGTACGGTTCATCGAACCATACTTCCGCGAACCCACTTTAGCGAAAGTGCATTATATGTGTGTGTGTGTGTATAGATATATATATATATATATATATATATATATATATATATATATATGTGTGTGTGTGTGTGTGTGTGTGTGTGTATTATGTATATATACACACAAGATCACAAAACAGATGTGTATGACTTTGTTTCCACATCACCATAGATTTATCTGTTGACTATTGTTTCATTAAAAATTAATAGCTTCAACAATAATCATAAACAAGGAAATTTACTCAAATATCACAAACACTACAAAGTACATTTTTGTCTGCAAAAAAATCATCTTTGGAATGTGACATGCATAAGCTCAGTTCTTAAGGTTATTCATTTCTGACAGATAAAAGAAGAAGTGGTGGTATTCTTCAGAAAAAGGCAGCAATTATGCCTGGGATGTTTAACTGATGTGTGACACTAAAGGTATGTTTTACAAACTGGTAATGGAATATCCAAATGGACTTAGAACTCTGTCAAACTGCATTGGATACCAGGACTTGGCTTGAAACTGACTAAAAATACTTTCAAATATTGTTACATAGTATGAAGAGTAGAATTATTAGATGAGAGGTTACACAAAAATGAGGCTTGTGTTACATGTATAAACAGATGGTATCTTTTGCGGGTAGGGTTAAGAAGATGTGCTACATATATAAACCTGAAAGTAACATGATGAAATATATTACCTTGGTCATTTGTTCTTTTACATTCTTCCCATTCTAGCATCAGAATGATACACTAAAGATGTATGTCCTTGGAGACAGGAATGAGGCAACAACTTGAAAGTGAATTACATTGTCTGTTCATTCACATTCCTTCAATGTATCACCAGAGGGGAACAAAGAAGGTAACTACCATTTTTTTTTGCGGGGTGGGGGGGGGGTAAGCAGTCATTATGCCAGACATGATTTATGCATCCTCAGCAGCATTTGTCTTCTCAGTTATCAGTAACTGCTATTTTGTCAGCTTTGAATATTAAGTGTTAGACAACACTGATTTCTTTCTTGAAAGAAAAATTAAGCATGAATTTCTTTCATTACTCAGGATTTTTGCTAATGTCATCTTGTGACCAAAAGTTTGCAGAACCTCTATTATACCATGATCCCCCCAAAACGTGCACGCTGATTGGCCAGCATGCCCGTTGTAAATCGAGTTATACTAATGGAAAATGGTCCGGTCGCCCGGACTTTTTTCCATTAGTATAACTTGGTTTTTTAAAACACTGTCTCGCTATGTTAAATGGGTTTAACATAGCGAGACAGCTTTAAAATAAGCAATGGAGATCTCCGTTGCTTATTTTAAAACTGTCTCGCTATGTTAAACCCATTTAACATAGCGAGACAGTGTTTAAAAAAAAGCAACGGAGAAAGCAAGATCTCCGTTGCTTTTTTTTAGTGTTTCGCTATGTTAAATGAGTTTAACATAGCGAGACAGTTTAAAAATAAGCAACGGAGATGTCCGTTGCTTATTTTAAAACTGTCTCGCTATGTTAAACTCATTTAACATAGTGAAACACTAAAAAAAAAAGCAACGGGGATCTTGCTTTCTCTGTTGCTTTTGCCCACAGCTCTGATGTACTGCGCAGGCGCGCAGTACATCAGAACTGCCGCGGATGCCAGACATCTGTGGAAGGGCAGTAAACAGGCATTATACTATGCCATTATTTAAGAAAAGTAATAGTTTCTTTTCTTAAATAATGTCATGGTATAATAGCAATAACCCACTTCTGGGTGTGGGTAATGCTAAATTTACCCACGGTTGGCTTTGTTTGGTCCCTTGGGCTTCGCCCTCGGGACCAAACCACGCCAACCGTGGGTAAATTTAGCATTACCCACACCCAGGCATGGGTTATTGCTATAATATTCCCCTCAGAACACATAGTGCCCTGTGTCTTCTGGGAGACTAGCAGATCTTAGCCCCCCCCCCTCCAATAATGCTTCCACAGCTATTACAGTTATGTTTGACTAGTCATGGTGTGCCAAATGGATGGAGTAAAAAAACTGAAGTGTAAGAAAGTGTGAAAACACACGAGAAAAGTAATCTGAGTGCATGATTTGGGGAAGTTGAGGTGGCAGAAAGAAGGGGGGCATTGAGGCTGGTGCTTTGAGAAATGGTAGGCAGTTTGGTTCCCCATATAGTCCTTTACCCATTTCACATAAGGGCAGTTCTGTTGAGCACAAATGGAACATATAAAATGTGTATAATCAATAAATGAGTTAGAATAAGTGGAAAGAAGTGAGGCAGCTATGGATGAAAATGACTGATCCCAGCTGATGTTTGATCACAAATAAATTGCTGTTGATCTGCTGTGGTGATAAACCCAACCCACTTCTGTTAGCTCTAAGAATTTAATTGCTTCTTGCAGACATCTTTTGCTTAAAGTCATCTGCCACCATCATTTAAAAGGATATAGCATATTAGATATAAGTTAGTACACTCCAAATAGATGCAAGAACTGATTCTGAACTATATTGACTTTCTAATCAAATCAGTTGACATTGGCCTATTTGTGTTTATCCAATAGTTATGTTTCAGCAAAGGTACTTAGTACCACATTGTTACTTGTATGATTACATTGTAACTGTTATTCTAAGCATCTCAGTTTTGATTTAAGCACTTTGGATTCAGACTAGTCATCTTACAAAAGGAAGGTTTGTGGTCGACACTCTTGTGGCAGGAGTTGTTGCTGGCCCCCTTCTGAGTTGGGAAGTGTTGGTTGAATGCTTATTGTGTCTGTTGTTCTAAAAGTATCTTAGTTCTGGTTTAAGCACTTGGGATCTAAACCAGTTATTGTACATTAAGAAGGTTTGTGGTGTACACTCTTGTGGAAGAAAATGTTAGCCTCTGCCGTTCTGAGCTGGGATTCGTTTGTGAATGTTTATTGTGCTTGTCATTCTAAGTGTGTTTCTTCTGGTTGAAGCACTTGGCCTCCAAACCAGTTATTGTACATTAGGAATGTTTGTGGCCTACACTCTTGTAGCATTACTGTCTAGGCAGTTTTTTTACTACTAGAGTATCTAGTTTGCACATAGCTGAGCATTGCTTATCAGGTTCCTTGTCTTATTGACATATTCAATATTTAAATTTCCATCACTCCATCATAGTAGATCAGTAGTTATGGATATGCACTTCCTGACTCTCTGTGGCCAGTCTGGTTGAGATGGGTATTGTGGGGCATTGTATCGATTGTCTCATATACACTGACAACCCACTTATCTTAGTAAAACAGATAAAGTATGCAAATACACTTTACTGCTGGAGGCAAAAATCTTTCATACAAGCAAAACTAATCCTAAAGAGGTTGTCAGTGACACTTGCACCACTCTTACTGCACAGGGTGAAGACCCTACACATAAAACTGCTTATGCTGAAGCACTTAACACTAAGAACTCCTGCACAGTACAATCAAAGAAAGGGTCTTCAGCCATCACACAAACACTCTGTTAAAACACCACCAGCAACTACACATAGTAACACTGTAGCCTGTGATTCCACTGCTAAGCCCTAATGCAAACAAGTGCACAGCCAAGTTTCCTGGTAATTGGTGATTCTGTAGTGAGGCACACTGATATCCCCCTCACCAGTCTGAGTAAGGAGAGATTCATGGTTAGCTGCATTTCCAGGGCTAGGATCCATCAGTTCACGCAGGCACTCAGGTCATTGAACCACAGGTACCAGTATGAATCTGCCATAGTCCATCTGGATGTTAATGAATTGAGATGTATCTCCCTTGACTATATGAAGCATGACATGATCAAGCTCACTGATTATATGTCTCAGACAGGTATGAACCTAGCACTGGGCAGCATACTGTCTTCTCTAAGGATGATGCTATGCTATCAACAGAAAATGATTGATTCTTACAATTAGCTTCTGGTGTCAGTCCAAGGAAGTACAATATTTGATGGCTGCGGAGGACATGGTTAACAGACCATGCTGCTTTTCCAGTGATGGTCTGCACTTATTCCCACTGGGCTTTCAGATACAGGCATGACCTTTTCTACCCCATAGCGCCTTTTTTAGGCAATGCCAAACTGGTAAACCTACTGACTTAACTGAACATATGAAGGAATATCTGAAGGTGGTACTGTTCAATGCTAGATGTCTTAACAAGAAACTCCACTCCCTGCAAGCCTTCCTGTCCCTGGCGAGTGTAGACATCTGTGTAGTAATGGAGACATGGTTTAAAGTCACTGAGAGTACCTCAGCAATGCAAATTTGTATTTCCTTTCACACCTTTAGCTACAGTATAGGTAGGAACTAAATGTGGTGGAGGGGTCTCAGTCTATATTAAAACCAACCTCACATCCATACTAGTTAAAGTGTATGACCCACTGGAACTCATATGTATGCAACTCACCATAAATAGGGTTTTGTACCACATCCTTCCAAATTGTAGGTCCCCCTCTATGTCCCAGGAAACCCATACTACCTATCTCAATGTACTAGAGTCCCTCACGGTTCAACCCAGTACGATATTCATGGGGGATCTCAACTACCCCTCTATAGATTTAGAATCCTACACCACTTCTAATGCACATGCCCATTGATTCCTAAGGTTTGTTAATACCAACATTCTAGAACAGTTGGTCCATACTCCTACCAGGGGTACAAACATCCTTGACCTTGTAATCATGAACATGGGGCAGGGGGTGAGGTTCTTCACCCAGTGTAATGACTTCACTCATCAGATCTGACCATAAGGCAGTATTACTTGAAATAAAAATTAAATCTGGGGATCCAGTGAAACCAAAACCCTTTAGGATGTATTCCAGAATGAACTTCTCTCTACTAAGTGACACCTTGGCACAATTTCAAGCATAGTCAAATCCAGTAAACATCACAGTATATGCTGAGCTACTTACAAAATCTCTGTACAACTATATTGATAGTTGTATAGAGCAAGCTGTGCCCAATCATATAAAGAATAAGACAAACTAAAAAGACAAGCCTCCCTGGTGGAATCACAATAGCAATCTGTTATACAACAAAATAAAAAAAATCTTGGTCAAGCGTAGCAGGAACAAAGCCATACATACTAAAACCTCCTGACCATTCTAAATAGGCAGCTAAGGGGGTTAATTAATACTTCAGGTGCTAAATTTGAAGAAAACATAGCTTCTCAGGCAAAGAGCAACCACAAAGCTTACACATCTGTGTTAGTAAATGCAGGGGAAATACACAACAATGTGCAGAACTTATTGTTAATGGCACCACCCACACTGAACCAGAAGCCATTCCCAACTTTTTGACTGACAGGTTCAGCTCAAATTTCTTCCCCCACTGTCCCTTGATAGTCCAAAAAAATACTGCATGCCACAATTCCCCAAACCATTACTAGGGAACAGGTCATCAATGCAGTTTCCATGGCCAAAAACAATGCATCTATGGGCCCCGATAACATCCCAGGATGTTTAACAAATAGCATGAAACATGACTTCTCTAGTCCACTTAAATCACTTTTCAACTGGAACTTTCAGTCAGGCTTTGTGCTCAATGAATGGAAGATGGCTGTAGTCAATGCCCTGTGCAAAGGAGGTCCAAGCACTGATCTGGGTAACTACAAGTCCATAAGTCTTACCAAACTCATATGTAAGGCCATTGAAGGAATCATCATGGACATGATAAATGAGGACATCGGTAACCTGCTAATGCTGGTCCCATCACAGTTCTACTTTGTTAAAGGAAGGTCATGCCTATTAAATCTTGTGGACTATTCTGAGAGGGTCACCAGACCACTGGATGAAGGTAAGACTGTGCATACAGCTTATCTCGACCTGACCAAGGCTCTCTATACACTCAATACCCCATTCAGGCATTATAGACAAGTTCACTAATTTAGGTATAAACCCTTTTATCACTTACTGGGTAGCCAGCTGGCTCACTGAAAGGATCCAAGAGGTCAACATAGGTGAGGCCACTTCCACCAAGAAGCCAGTCAGTAGTGGAGTTCGTCAAGTCTTGCTATTGGGTCAAATCTTTTTGGCATCTATTTTTCTGAAGTGGAAGCAAATGTTGAAGGCTTACTGGTGACTAAGTTGGCAGATGATTGCAAGCTGGGAGTTATTATTGACTCCCCTGCAGACACTAGCATTGTTCAAGAAGAACTATCTCTGACTAACTAATGGTGTCAAAACCATGGTCTTAAACTCAATTTTAAGAAATGCATAATTGTACCCTTTGAGAAGTCACATCCTGGCTAGTTACCATGTTGATAATATGTCTAAGGGAACTGGGTATGCACATAGACAGTAGCCTTACATTTGATCAACATGTGGCCCCACTGGTGAGGAAATCCTTTTACGTTGCACAACTTATAAGTAAGAGCATGGCATAAAGGTGCAAACAGGTCATTATCCCACTGTACTCCACCCTTATCAGACCAATCATGGAGTACAATGCTCCCTTTGGTATGTACCTGAGTGGGCACATGCTGCAACTAGAGCAACCTCAGAGGTTCCTTACAAAAAAGAATACAAGGTGTAATAAACCTTCCTTATGCAGAACACCTTAAAGCCCTTTCCCTCTACTCAATCACCTATACATTGCTGAGGGATGATCTATGCCTGGCTTACAAGGCATGCACAAACCCATCAGTTCTGAATCTTCGATATATTCATAAGTCAAAGTCTAGGTACCTGAATTTTGTCTGGAACTTCAACAGAACATGTTGGAGAGACAGATATGTGTCCTAGAGACTGCCCATCCAATGGAACAGGCTTTTTATGCATGTGAAGCCAAGTTAGTCTATTATCCGCTTTAAGAGTGCCCTAGATCAGTGGATGGGGAATAAGAAATTTACAGGGGCCTGACACCCAAGTCCCTTATGGATAGAGATAGCTTATAAATGCATAACCCTCAATGTCCTATTTGGATATAGGACATCATTATTCTTTCAGTAAAACTTGGCTAGGCTTAGAAAGATCCCCCTGGACTGTTAGCCTAGTAACAATCAATGAATCTATGAATCTTACAAATTCCATTTTGTCAGTTAAAGCCTCAAATAAGTACACTTTTGAAAGTCAGTGCAGACTACAAAGTTGACATAAATAAGTCACATGATGCAAATAAAGAATAAAATACTTGTTCTACTAGGTCAAAATAGTATTTTGATTTGCCAAGGTGATTCCTACTGCCATCAGTTCTCTTGACCATGTTGTTCTGTCATCTGGTTTAACCACTGTTTAAAAATGAAAAATTAACAGTTTAGAAGGATTTAAGAGTACCCAGGTATCCTTAGTAAGGGGCTCTGCACTTAGTCTCTCAATCTGTAAATATGCTAGATCTGAGGTCACATCAACTTAGACAAAAAGGGAATAAATGCATTCCCTTTCCTCCAAGCTGCTGTGACCTTGGAGATAATATATTTTTTTCAGAAGTAACATTGATAGCAGATAGGCTTTAAACCACCAAGAAATGGTCTGCTAAGGCATGTCTAAAGCTCACCCTCCAACAGATGCAAGGGGATCAACAGAGTGACTGAGGCTTCATGCCTCTAAGGCATGAAGATGAGCTTACTCTTCCTCTGTGAAATAAGGTTCACAATTCCACCTAATTAAGGCAAGCAGTAGTACTCTGGGATTATGACAGAGACTGATGAAGGTGTGAATTTCAAATCTGAAAGCAGCAGTATTTGCACGACAAGAAGAGTAGACATGATTAGCTTCCTTTTTCTCCAGGACTAGGGTGGGCCTCTCCCAACTCATCTTCTGCCAATTTTTAGTCCTGATTGAAATGTGTGATGAAGCAATAGTGGCTGGAAGCTGTTTTAAATAAATGGTATAACAGGAATTGCAAGTTGAG
>NC_056728.1:1220069509-1220079509 GCF_019279795.1 Protopterus annectens | reverse complement strand
AGCTGTTCAGTTGCCTCATTCCTGGCAGTTCTGTATATCCCAGAGAAACCAATTAATGGACTGTCTCACTTCCTTAGGAACACATTGCTTTTGAAAAAAAGATGTTTTGTTTGTTTTGAAGCAACATCAATTCTCAAATATTTTCAAGTGAAACAACTACACTTGCTCATGAAGTCTAACTACTCTCTAGGTATCTGCCTGCTGTTCTTTTTTTTCTTTCTTTCTTTTATTTCTTTTTTGTGCATGGCTTGATTAAGTGTGTTATATTTCCTAATAGGATATTGTGCATTCCTTGACTCACAGATAGGCAGATATCTACTGTACAGCAAATGGAGCTGGGCGAATTACTGCCTAGTACTTTTACTTTTGCCTCGACTTTCAGACTTACTTTAGTAGCATTACTTTTGTAATGTGTCCATTTAAACTTTTCTATTAGTGTTTTTATTTTAAGACTATACTTATGATAATCATCACTATATCCCCTTCTCTTTGCTTACATCTTTCATCCATCCTGATCTTTGCTTATATTCTACTTTTCCATTTCAGATTTTTAGCCAAAAGATACTCCAAAATAAGGCAGAAGTTTAGGTTTAAATGTGAAAGCAGATTCATAGATTTATAGGTAAGTACTAGGTTAGCTGCCCTCATGGACCATTTTAAACCTACCCAGTTTCCATTTTTATGTTTGAAATAAAGTAGCCCATTCGGGTAGAGATTAGCCTTACCCATCTTGTGGTGGATAATTATTGGTGATTATTATTATGATTATTATTACTGAGGATGTTATTAAGCTACTGAGTCATTTGTTTATTTCATGACAAAGGCTCTAACATTCTGGGAATTACTGTTCTTACTTTTGGTCAAAATTCTTTTCCTTTTATTATAAAGCTTTTTGATATTATGGGGGTTTTGTTCCCTGGGTTTGCCCTGCATTTGCTAATATGGGATAGGGTTGCATCTATGCATCTATCTGCCTTAGACACATTAAACCCCCCCTACTTAAATATACCAACTCACAGATTGCACTATATTGCAGAAATGGGAAATCTTCCTGTTCGGCACTGTACGGAGATCTCATTCAGTCCAATCAAACGTTTACACTTTCAAACATATGATCTCAGCTATATGAGGTTAGAACTTGTAAAAGTTTGATCTACTGAAGGGGACCCATATATATATATATATATATATATATATATATATATATATATATATATATATATATATATATATATATATGTATCTGTCCCCCCACAGTAAAACACGATATTCCCAGTACCTGACCCCCCTTATCTCTAGGGAGCAAGTCATAACTGCCCTCTCAAAGGCAAAACATATAGCCTCCATGGGACCCAATAACATCCCTGGCTGCATCCTACATGAACTTAGGCAGGAATTATCAGCACCATTAGGCACCCTATTCAACCAAAGCCTGAGTACCAGCTTCATCTCAGCCGAATGGAGGACAGCTACTGTCATCTCTTTGCACAAAGGTGGAGTATTCACCGATCCAGGAAATTACAGACCCATCAACCTAGCTAGTCTGATCTGCAAGGCCATGGAGTAGATTATCATGGACCTCATTAACAAGGACATTGGCAACCTCCAGACACTTTATCCAACAAAGTTTGGTTTTGTCAAGGGGAGGTCATGCCTGGTAAATTTGGTCGACTACTTTGAGACAGTCACCAAGGCCATAGATGTGGGGAAGGTGGTGCACACCACCTATCTTGACCTGGCCAAGGCCTTCGATACTATTCCCCACTCAGGTATAATAGTAAACTCTATAGCGTAGAACACAAGATTCACAACACCATAAGCCAAAAAAATCATGGGACTTTTTTGAACAATGTTTTTACTGTTACTACTTGTGATTGTTTAAATGTGGTAAATCTTTCTGGCATAACTCTGTCTGATGACATGAATAGAATTTTACAAAAAGGCACAAAGTTTATACCTACCCAATTACCTATATTAGCTGATGTTTTAGTGGATGTTCGGAAATTCATCCGAAAGTTGAATCTGAGGGTGTTTTTTTTCAGAACGTCAACTTGTTTTGAATGTTCAAATGGTAAATAATACTCAAGAAGATGATAAGTTACTTAACTTAAGCATTTATGATTATGATGATGCTTTGTTGAATGAAAATGTTATTTCTGATGATGGTAACTCATGTGTGGAAGATATGTTGGGGGGGGAGTTATGGGCATATTAGCCTACCAAGTTTTTCAAGTGATAGCACCTTTATTCCTCCTAAGTGCTCTTCAGATATTAATGTGTTTGAACATGTGGCAGTTTCATGCATTGAAAGAGCATTCAATAAATTATGCAGAGAAAATAGATCATTTAATCTCAGCAAAAATGAATGGTTGGCTCTAAAAGATTTTAGAACTAAGTTAGATAGAGTAACTGTAAAACAAGCTGATAAAGGAGGAAATTGGGTGATCCTGGATACTAATAAATATGAACACATTATTTTATGAATAATTATTTATTATTATTAAATAAATTATTATGTATTTATTTAATGGAAGAACGATTCGGTCGACTTAAAAGAATTTATGGATTACATCAACCAGGTTTGTCCCTACTTTAATTTTACAACCAAACACTCAAAGGACATGATAGACTACTTGGATGTTACCATCCTTAAGGATTTCACAAACCAAATGTTTGTCTCAAAAATTTTCAGGAAGGAAACTTTTTCCAACAGCTATTTGGATTTCCAAAGTAGTCACCCGACCTATACAAAAATAAATATATACAAGGGTCAGTTGGTCAGGGCAGGAAGGATGTGCTCTACCAAGGAGATTTTTTTGGAAGAACTAATTAACATCAAGGAATTGTTTAGGATGAGGGATTACCCCCCAGACCATTCCTGATAAAACAGCAGAAGAAATGAGGGAAGGTTGGGGAACCAAATACAAAGGTTTTTGTTAGGTGGTGGTGAATTGATCCAAGAAACCCTGAATAGTTTCATAAGAAAGGCGGTTTATAAAACAAGTATGGTTACTCCTTTTGGGGTTGGTGAAAAAACACTTAGGGACATTATTTATAGGAAATGGAATATATTCAAGGGAACCTTGACAATTTTCAACTCTTAGGTCACTCACCAAACTTTATCTACAAAGCAGGTAAAAATTTTAAAAATTTAATGGAGCATGTTGTATTACCTAGATCTTTGCACATTAAAGGAACCACTAGATGTGGACACTGCAATCAATGCCCCTTTGTTTTGGATAAGGACATTGCATACCCCAAAGGTTACAACAGAGGTATTTGTCTACAAAAAGGTAATTGTAACACCAGAGATGTAATATATATTTCCATATGCCAAGCGTGGAAATTTTTATGTGGGCAAAACAACCAGGAACCTCAAGACTCGGATTTATGAATACTTATATGCCATCAGTAAGAACAACACTAACAACGCCCTTTATAGGCACAGTTTAGTTTGCCCGGGAGACACGACCTTTAAATTTGGGATTTTGGAAGTTGTGTGCCACACAACTTTAGAGGTGGATGGTGGGAACTACAAGTTGATTTGAAAGAATTTCACTGGATTATTAAATTAAATGCCTTGGAAGTACCAGGTTTAAATGATTTCATTTCCCTGGTACCCATTTTAAGGAAAAAGGCTTTAACTTTTTGAAATCATACAACATTCAGTTTTTATAACATCCAGTCATCTTTTTTGTTTATTATTGCTGTTTTATGTGTATGATGTCTAAGGTGCTTTCATACATTTTTTAAAATGTCTTCAAAATGTCCTAAAATGTTTTAATAGAGACAATTGACTTTTTAATTAATTGGTTAATTGATTCATTGATTTATTGTTTTCTGAAAGTATAAATAAGTTGATTCCAAGGTGGGGGCAGGTTTCATTTGGTTCTGATAATGCCCTTAAAGTGTTATACAGGAGAAGAAAGTGCTTAACCTTGTTTTGTGGATTATATGAATAACGATTTTACAGTATTCAACAACCAGGATTTGCCTGCTGTGTGGAGCTTATGGTGTAACTACTGGCCATAAACAAATGACTGGTGCCAGAAACATGGCCTTAAACTGAAGGCCAAAAAATGCATCATCATCATCCCTTTTTTGGAAGAATGATGTCCCAACAAATTATCACACTGATAATAAGGCACTAAGCATGCAATCAGTTGTGAGGGACTTGGGAACCCAGGTTGATAGCAAACTGACTTTTGACCACCATATTGCCTCCATTGAATGGAAAGCTTTCTAAATGACCCACCTCATTAGTAAGGGTATCTCATCCAGGGACAAAGTGGTTATAACATCCCTGCAGTCTTCCCTTATAAGACTGATTATTGAATACAGTGCCCCTTTCGGCATGTACCTCGCAAAGCACATGCAGCAGCTGGAAAGACCACAGAGATTTCTCACCCAGAGAATCCAGGGCCTCAAACATCTATCCTACACAGACAGGCTAAAAGCCCTATCCCTTTACAAAGCAATCTCAGACCCTACCCCGATAGGACTGCTGTATATATCTGCAAGTCAAACTCCACTTGAGTAACCCACATAAAAGACCTCAACCTGGTCTGTGGCATCAATAGGACTTATTGCCTGGACAGGTTTGTGTCCCAGAGACTCCACCTTTTGTGGAATAGACTCCCTCTCCACATAAAGCAGAGTATCTCATTAAACATTTTTAAGCACAACCTGGGTACCTGGATGGGGAACAGAAAATACACCCCTGGGATTTCACCTAGTGTGGCATAGGGTGCTGACTTGTTGGAACATGGGTTCAATTCTTGGCTAGGCTTGTAAGCGCCTCAGGGTCAATAGACTAGTAACTTCCTATGATGCTATGATTCCTATATCTAGCTATCTAATATATATATATATATATATATATATATATATATATATATATATATATATATACACACACACACACACATACATAAATATATATATATATATATATCTACATATATACACTGACTCCACAGTCACACTACCATGAAGACAGTGAAATAAGCAATTATGTTATACTGTAATTGAGGTATCACATCTCAGCTATAGCATAATTCATAACTGTCCCATCAATATTTCTACTACAATAATATGGTCACCATAAAAGCAACTTGTGAAAAACTGATGGAACCCATATATATCTATATCTATCTATCTATACACACACACATATATATATATATATATATATATATATATAGACTAAAAACCAATATGTCCCAGGGAGAGCGTAATGGAAATAAATAGCCCTTTGAAGTATAGACTGGTATTCTGGGTGTACACTGTAGAAAAGTTCAGTCCGACTCGTTTCAATGTCCAAAACATATATTGTAGTGGCCAGCCAACTTTCAAATGAAAGCAAGTAACCAACTTTCAGTAAAGGCAAATGGCGCTCTGCTACGCACCAAGCACTCGGTGCTACCAATGCCAATGACTCACAGTTCAAACTCCTGATAAATAGATTCTTACAGCACACCAACCTTCCATGTAAGTAAATGCATCTGTGTACTGACTTCGTTCCTCGGTGCTCCCAACACCAATAGTTCACGTTTCATTCACCCGAGTCAAGGTTCTCCGTGATGTAACAGTTTTTCGTAAAAGCAGACAAAAACTCTGTTATATTGTATTATAATATGCGTTCACATCCAACACCAATAAATTGTAGTGAATAAACCATGCGGTTCAAAAGTTAAAAGCTCGTTTATTTGGTTAGCGCTTTCACGGCAGATAAAACGCCGCTTCCTCAGACCATTAACTTTAATATACAAAAGAAATTTAAACTACAATGTAACAGAAATCAACCAATGAATGCATAGATGACGTATGCTATGTCTACAAATTTCCTGTTTACATTTTGCTGATAACATTTCATTTGATTGTGATAAATGTTACACTGAATATGCGTAGAAATGCACACATACATTCTACCTAATTAAGCTATAAAAACTAATAAATAATAATAGTGCATTTTCACAGATAACCTCGAACTCTCTATGTACTCTATGAACTCTGTAAATAACTGAAAGAACTACAACGTATATAAATATAACTATAGTAACCTGCTGTATATGATCAAAACTGTAATACAAAAGGATGTCGCACATGATGGTAAAGAATGCCAAACATTGATCTATATGTAATGAATTAATACAGTAATAATTTGATTAATAAATAAATTAATGAAGAATATAAATATGCATAAATATAAATATAAAAATAAATATAAATATAACAACTTGTATATAAATGTTTATAAATATATATAACTATGTAGCCGTTATAAGTTAATGTAAATAACTGTAAATATAAAGATCTAAAAAGTATGTAACATAAATAAGTATGTATATATATATATGTATAAATGTTAATGTGAATATAGAAATAAAAATATGTGCATGTTGTGTATATATATGTGCGTAACTGTGAAAAAGTCTCAGTGTAAAAAATATGAAAATGCATGAATGTGTACATATATATAAGTAAACATGAGTAAAGTATGACTGAAATATAAAAACATCAAAACTTTAAACATATTAATAAAATATATTATATACTATGATATTGAATGTCAAGTATTGTGAAAAAATTTTTAACTATCAATAGTACAAAATATAAATTAAAATGTTATATGACGACTGGCTTGAAATTAACGTCATATAATAATAATACACTAACCATAAAAGTAATACAAGACCACATGAACCATGGTTTTCATTTAAGAGGTCTGCCTTTGAGGTGTGATTTTGTGACCTTTTCTTTATTTGGAAAGGGTCTTTGGAGGCCCTACAGAGTTTTTATAGTGATTTAAATTCTGCAAATAACTTTTTAAAGTTCACTATTAATTTTTCTTACCACATAATAGATTTCCTTGATGTCAATGTTTTCAAAGTTAATAAAGAGATTAATACTAGGATACACCGTAAAGCATGTTACAAACCAGCATTTTTGCACAGAGAGAGTATGCATAGTCCACATATCTTTAAGAACATAATTAAGGGTCAAGCTATGCGGGTCTCACGTCTATCTACACTCCCCCAGGACTACTCTACAGGTCTTGAAGAATTAAGGGGAGGGTTGAGACAAAGGGGTTTTTCACAGTATGAAATTGACAAGGTATACTATGAAATGGAGGAACTTAGGAAGAGCAGGGCGAAACCATACTTTCTGCAAAATCAAACTGATAGGACAATAGATAGATATAGAACAACGGCAACAAAACCTATTAACATAGTAGTACCATATGGGGCTAAATTGAACATAGTACAGGAGGCTATAAGATCAAATTGGAATATCTTAACAGCTGACAGTAGTATAGCGAGATTGGTGGGTGAAGTACCATCTTTTACATATAGTAATATGCACAATCTCAAGCGCCGTCTATGTAATGCAATGGATCGTTCCCCACAGGTTAGAACAGGTTTTGAAAGAACAACCAAATGTGGGAGTTGCCAACAATGTGTATACATTGATCAATCACACTATTATAAACACCCAGACACTGGACATCTATGGACGCTAATGTACGACAGTACCTGTGCAACTAGAAACATTGTATACATAGCACATTGTATATGTTGTTTTTCATTCTATGTGGGTAAATCAAACAGATCCCTTAGGGGGCGTATTCGTGATCACATGTACTGTCTAAATAGACAACAACAATATAGTGCCCTTGCAAAGCATACTCTCAATGCAGGCAGTAATCATATGTTTGTATTTCAGGTATTACAGGTAATACATCCAAGTGTAAGGTTAGGAGATGTAGTAAATATCACAGAACAAGCAGAGTTATCATGGATATGCAGAATGTCCGCACATAGAGGCAGAGGATTAAATGAGGTTTTATCGATAAAATCACACCTCAAAGGCAGACCTCTTAAATGAAAACCATGGTTCATGTGGTCTAGTATTACTTTTATGGTTAGTGTATTATTATTATATGACGTTAATTTCAAGCCAGTTGTCATATAGTATTTTAATTTATATTTTGTACTATTGATAGTTAAAAAATTTTTCACAATACTTGACATTCAATATCATAGTATATAATATATTTTATTAATATGCTTAAAGTTTTGATGTTTTTATACTTCAGTCATACTTTACTCATGTTTACTTATATATATGTACACATTCATGCATTTTCATATTTTTTACACTGAGACTTTTTCACAGTTACACACATATATATACACAACATGCACATATTTTTATTTCTATATTTACATTAACATTTATACATATATATACATACTTATTTATGTTACATACTTTTTAGATCATTATATTTACAGTTATTTACATTAGATTGTAACAGCTACATAGTTATATATATTTACAAATATTTATATACAAGTTGTTATATTTATATTTATTTTTATATTTATATTTATGCATATTTATATCCTTCTTTAATTTATTTATTAATCAATTCATTACTGTATTAATTCATTACACATAGATCAATGTCTGGCATTCTTCACCATCATGTGCGACATCCTTTTGTATTACAGTTTTGATTATATACAGCAGGTCACTATAGTCAAATCTATATATGTATGTAGTTGTTTTAGTTATTTACAGAGTTAAGTTGTATGTACATGCTATATAGAGAGTTCGAGGTTATCTGTGAAAATGCACTATCATTATTTATTAGTTTTTATAGTTTAATTAGGTAGAATGTATGTATGCATTTCTACGCAATTTCAGTGTAACATTTATCGCAATCAAATGAAATGTTATCAGCAAAATGTAAACAGGAAATTCGTAGACATAGTGTACGTCATCTATGCATTGATTGGTTGATCTCTGATACATTGTAGTTTAAATTTCTTTTGTATATTAAAGTTAATGGTCTGAGGAAGCGGCGTTTTATCTGCCGTGAAAGCGCTAACCAAATAAACGAGCTTTTAACTTTTGAACCGCATGGTTTATTCACTACAATTTATTTGTGTTTGATGTGAACGCATATTACAGTACAATATAACAGAGTTTTTTGTCTGCTTTTACGAAAAACTGTTACATCACGGAGAACCTTGACTCGGGTGAATGAAACGTGAACTATTGGTGTTGGGAGCACCGAGGAACGAAGTCAGTACACAGATGCATTTACTTACATGGAAGGTTGGTGTGCTGTAAGAATCTATTTATCGGGAGTTTGAACTGTGAGTCATTGGCATTGGTAGCACCGAGTGCTCGGTGCATAGCAGAGCGCCATTTGCCTTTACTGAAAGTTGGTTACTTGCTTTCATTTGAAAGTTGGCTGGTCACTACAATATATGTTTTGGACATTGAAACGAGTCGGACTGAACTTTTCTACAGTGTACACCCAGAATACCAGTCTATACTTCAAAGGGCTATTTATTTCCATTACGCTCTCCCTGGGACATATTGGTTTTTAGTCTATTTACAACATTTGGGTTTAACAGTTTGGTTTCCGTTGTATATATATATATATATATATATATATATATATATATATATATATATATATATATATATATATATATATATATATATATATATATATACATTTATAAATACAGAGAGAGAGAGAGAGAGAGAATGTTATGTATGTATGTGTGTAAGTACCCCCCACATATATGTGTGTGTGTGTGTGTGTGTGTGTCTGTGTGTGAGTGTAAATATATCTATATCTATCTATATATATATATCTATATATAGATATATATATATATATATATATATACATATATATATATATATCTATATATATATATATATATATATATATATATATATATATATTGACATATATGAGAAAAAAAACATAAATCAGTGACATCAGTCCAAGACTATTGTAATCCATACTTCAGAATAACACAGCTAAAATTCATCCAAGCATTGCAGGTCAGGTATTTCAACATATCACTTATAATGAAAACACATGGGTGTGAAGATAATCTAAAAATCCCATACAGAAAGTGACCTTTAAGTCATGATTGAACTCTGAACCCTTGTGGTTAAAAACAGATTA
>NC_056728.1:1220019509-1220064509 GCF_019279795.1 Protopterus annectens | reverse complement strand
TTAACCAGAAATAGGGACACATTTGCCATAGATGTCACATAGAAATGTGGGACAATGAAACTCAAACATACCTGTTATCTTCTTTAAGCAAGATATGTGGATGAAGGCATACATAATGAGGAGACAAAGCCTCAAAACAGGGACATATTTTTAATATTGTACTTCCAAATTAGAAAGCTGATAGAATAATAGGTTGTACATTAGCATGAACTTTCTGAAGAGCCTGAAGTTTGAAATTCAAATGTCAGTCATCATTTTCTGACTTCACTCTGCAATGACATGGCAATAATTTGCCAGAAAACAAAAAGGTTATGAGAAGATCAGAAATATGAGACAAATCTGGACATACTGCACAAATCTGGATAGCTGAGAGATATGCACTAAAATGTATGTAATATTGAGTCACATCAGTCCAGAGATCATCCCAGTGATATGGCAGAAAGCCACAAATTTGATAAGGAAAACATCTGGACATCCTGGGAATATCTGGACAGTTGAGAGGTATGGATGTGAAGTATATGGTTCAAGCACAGTACAGGACAGTGTACCTACAGTGCAATGTATTGTCATATCCCATTCCTGGCATTCTGTACTGAAGCTATGTTAATGATCTGTAACAGGATATAGACTGTCATGTAAAATGATTACTCAGGGGAAGTGTGTGTATTGAAAAGAGGCACATAGATGAATTGTAGGAATGAACACAGGAAAAGAGGACTGGTGAAGCTCCCTCATGTACAGCAGATGAGGGCATGTCAGTGGAAGATGGTTGTAGCAGCAACAACAAACACATACTGTATCTATATGGTACAGTATGGACTGTACAGTGAAAATATGTTGTCACTGACTGTCACACAAGGTGACATAACAATGGGGAGGATATATGTGTGAGATAAGCATCCTTACATGAAAAATGCAGAGGATATCTATCAGGGATCTGACATACAATTGAGGTAGGGTACATACTGGGAAGCTGTGCAAACCGATATGCCTGAATGTGAGTGTACTCCCAGCAGAGGTCCCTAGCAAAGGTGGCTACAGATAAAGGATCATGGAAAACATTACAAGAACCAAACACATTCATGGACAATATCAGAATAATACCAGCACAAATCCCATGCCTCTGACATATGTGATGGCGAGTGTTAAGAGATGAGCCTGTACAAACACACTAGAACAACTACTACGATACATCCACACTCTATGAAGGTAACCATGCACACTGTCCTGGCACTGTAATATCTGCAGGAGGTGTTGGGAGGGACACTGCTATACCTGTATGCGACAGTATGGGCAATACAGGCTAGTTGCCTTGTGTGAATGATATACATGCCATTAATGTTGTCAGACACCTATGCATGTAGTGTGTGCACAAACAGAGCAGGTAGCACACATGCATATGCTGTTGGGACACCAGGGGAAATACTGCCAGTCCAGTTATCTGGAATTTTCTAAATAATTATATGTCACTTGAAAATATTAATATGATTTATATAGAAATGTGACACTGCCAGTCCAGCTATCTGGAATTTTGTGAATAATCATATGTCATTTGTGAATAGTAATATGATTCATATGCTTGTCTTAACAAATGTAAGAGAACTGTATTTTATGTACTGAGCTTCAAGAATGTAATCACAGTGTATCCTACTGGAAAAGAACACAGAGATGATAAAATTCTGTTGGTATCTGTTAGCCTGGGAACTGAAGGCAGGTGACAAAGAGTAATGTCATCCAAGCTGACCCAGCAGTAATATTTGTTAGTAATTTAAGAACTCCCTCAGAGAAAGACTGTGCAATTTGTATCTTGTCTTGGACCTAGAAACATCCACTCATCATCATCTGCACTTGCCTTGCTAATAGTAAGAAACTAGGGTATAGTCATTTCTCTAGATACAGATAAGAATATAGTAAAGATCAGTTTAGATGCTTTCTGTATTTATTTGAGACGGTCTTGCAATGTTGTTTTAAATATTTCCTGTGATTCTGAACTCTGAAATAACTGTGTTGATTGAGTATTGTCTTGTTCTTTTATTATTTATTATTAAATATATTTAAACCTATCTTTGTGGCTGATATTTGTGAGACATATTTAAGTTCTTAGGGTACTTGCATATGTATTCAGTGACACTGTACAGGCCACTCCTAAATAGCCTTGGTCTTGGTCACACTTACCATTTGGATAATAGTAACATTACACAGTAGAATTGTTCATCCTTTGTAAGGGCCTTTAGTTGGTGGCAGTCTACCTTATAGTCTGGGCAGAAGGAGGCATAGTTAGTAAACCTGTGCCGGCCTTCCCCAGTTGTGTGTGTGTGTGTGTGTGTGTGTGTGTGTGTGTGTGTGTGTGTGTGTGTGTGTGTGTGTGTGTGTATGTGTGTATGTGTGTTTGCATATAAATCAAATCTCAAAGTGTGACTGTCAGCTAATTGGGCAGGCACACGAAGCATTGGTTGGAAAGAGAGGGTGCTGGAGGTCTTGGCTTGGCCCCTCAGATGAAATCTTAACCCTTTAGTTGTGCCAGTGGGGAGTCTTAATGGGGATCTGGAGAAAGTGGGAGAAACCAGCCCCAGACTAACTGTGATCTCTGTGTGCTCTTAAGGGAAATTGTACTTTACTGTGTGTGTACGTGTCATTCTCCCAATGTGTATGTCCCTCACGGGTGCTAGTGATGAGGATTGAGGCTCCTTGATTACTGGGCTAGTGCAGGGGCATCACAGGTGTAACAACTTTATTGGTGTCCTGCACCATCAGCCAGTCATGTATATTCCACAGAAAGAATACCTAGGTATGGCCAATAAGATGTGTATGAGCTCACTGTGACAAAAGTGGTACACTTCAGTTACCCATCACTGGAAGATGTGTGGGGAGATACATGAAGAAGGGTGCATTGTACACAGTTATTGGTGTGATGAAGGCTGGAGAACCAAGGTATTATGGCCTCTCATGTGCATGTCCTTCACATACCCAGTACTTATGAAATATTCAAGGAAGTAAACACTGTGACCATATGCTGGTGGATGTGTCGCATACCATCTACCCCAGGACATGGTTCACATACCTACTGGTCTGATTATAGAGTGTCATGTCCACATTATACTTGGGTGGTGTGTTTGCTTCCTAATTCAACAAATCCCACCATGTTTCTTGTCAATGCAGGTGTTGTCATGGCTATGGCAGCAGTTTTTGCTATGTGTGGATACTATCTGTATCATACTAATGTCACAGATGGAGTCAATGATTGCCCATAATCTGTAGTCCTTCAGGCAGCTGTTTGGACACAGTATGTGTATGTCATCCCTGATGTCCATCATTTATCTAATCATCAGGAAAGGGTCTAGCAGACACCCCTGATGTACCAACCTGATCACTGGACTGAAATATAGGTCATGTTACACATTTCAACATAGTGAGAGGCCACGTATGTCATACACTGGTCTACCCATTTAGTGATATACCTGCTTATGGCCACATATGGCAGTGCTGGTTGAATACCTCAGTATGGATTTGTGACCAAAAGATGATATTGTTGTCATCATTCATGGCCTCAATGACATCTTTGAAGACATCTATCAGATATAACTATACCTCTCAAATGTAGAGAATTCCTCGGTATTTCCTGGTTTTGGGCTTAAAATAATAGGGTGCCATGAATTCCTGATTGGCTCCTTTAAATTCTGATTTCATTTTTATTTTCATTTTTTTATGCTCATGCTCTTATGGCATAAGACACCACCAGGGCATGGCGCAGCATGACTGGAAGGGTCTATATCAGAATGACGAAAGCTGAAATCCAAGAGCACTATAACATCGACACATAAACGTCAATCTATGAAAAGAGCGAAAGACGGAAACTCCGAAAGACACAACACTGAACAAATTTCCCTGGCCAGCACGGACAGTGATCATGGGGATGAGGAAATAT
This sequence comes from Protopterus annectens, assembly GCF_019279795.1. Classification (NCBI taxonomy): domain Eukaryota; kingdom Metazoa; phylum Chordata; order Ceratodontiformes; family Protopteridae; genus Protopterus; species Protopterus annectens. The sequence goes on along the minus strand of NC_056728.1, from coordinate 1,220,060,584 downwards.
ATCCTTTTCTCCACTGTAGTGCGGTCTTGGAGTTGGTATATATATATATATATATATATATATATATATATATATATATATATATATATATATATATACATATATATAAGTGAGGGTGTGGGGGTGCAGAGGGGCTTGCTCTCCTGCAAAAATGTTTGCAAAACTTTTCTACGTTATGTTTGTTTACTTAGGTTTTACTTAACTGTATGGCGCTGTTGCTTCCGGGAATTCGTTCGGCATTGTGACTTTCGGCGTTTCCGTCTTTTGCTGTTTTCAGAGATCGACGTTTATATGTCCATGTTATAGTATTCATGGAATTCAGCTTTCGTCTTTGTAATATAGACCTGACTGGGACACTTCCCTGTGGTGTCATAGTGATGCTTCTAATGTGCTAGCGAGAGTGTTTACTTCCGAAGGTTAGTAGGGTCACATATTTAGCTGTATGAGATTTTTTTGCACGTTTCTATCTTTTCTGAGACATGTAATGTGCCTTGAGTGTGAACTCCCCTTGAGTGCCTTCTTGTTCCATTGAATTCTTGAGTACCATCACAGCTAGTTCCATTGTGTGCAGATTTATAGTTTGTTTTATTTTAATGTGTTGCAAACCTCTGTTTAACTGCCTCTCAATTTTAAATGGGTTTGAGAAAGAACAGCAATTATTCTAGGAATCTACTCTGCCAACAATACAGTGATGTGCTAGAAAGCTTATGAGTTACTGAGCAGTGAATGGCGGTAGTAAAATTATAAATGTGTCTGTGTTGTTTTCTTAATTTGTTAAACTTGTGAAATAGTGCGGTTGTCACGGTTAAAGGAAACTAAGGAAAGTCTACAAATGAATAAGGTTAAAATGGTAACTGTGCAGTTATCTACCATGGTACAGGTGGTGAGGAGGAGGCAAGTGCCCTTTCATCCAAATAGTGAGTGTCAGCATGAAATGTGATTTAATTTCTGTTGTGTGATTGAGGAACGCAAGGTGATTTGCTGTAAGAAAGTATATTAAACTATGTCTCCTGATGCGAGGACAATGTTGTTAAAAGAAAAGAAATCTGTGTCTGAAGCAGCTAGTGCTGTTTATCTCTGAAAATTGTGGGTTAGTTTCATGGTTGTTTGACCTCTTGGCAAAAATACTAATTTTTTTAATAAACCTTATTTTTTTACATACAACAATGGCAGGTGGCTGCTTTAAGATGGGCCATGCCATTAACTTTTGTGGTGCAAGTAGCGAGGAGGGAGCAAGCACCCTTTGATCTAGATAGTGGGTGGCGGAATGAAATGAGATTTGATATATTTTCTGTTGCGAGATTAAGGAATGCAAGGTGACTTGCTGTAAGAAAGAGTATTAAACTGTTGTCTCCCAGTGTGAGGACGATGTTGTTAAAAGAAAAAAAATTCTCTTGTCTGAAGCAGCTAGTGCTGTTTATCTCTGAAAAATGGTTGGTTTGTTTCCTGGTTGTCTGACTTTTTTACATAGCAACAGTGACAGCTGACTGCTTTAAGATGGTTCTGTCTTAAAACAATGTATTTCATTTTAATAAATGTTACTGAATTAAGTCATAATTTAAGTTTGAGTTCATTAAAATGGTGTATTGTCCTGATACATATCATGTGTCCCTTTTGCCGTATTACTGGATTAAGTCATAATTTGAGTTTTTGCTCATTAAAATAGTGTATTGTCCTGATATATGTCGTGCTCCTTTTGCCATCTTCAGTCTATCTTTGACCATTGTTTTATTCTATGCCTCTCTCCTCCAGGGCAGCAGTCTTTTATCACAGCAGAACTTCGTGATTTAGCATAATATGAATTACTGGGTCATGAGAATTTTTAAGGTAATTTCAATAGAAATGAAATTCTCATTTGTTTTGTTTTATTCTGTATAAAGCATTGATAATGATAAAAGACATTATAAACAAAATGTGCATAGTGAATGCTAGATGAATTTGTTTCCAGTTTACAATGCTTTTTTTTTTAAAGCAAATTACTTGTCCAAGTATTAAATGTCAAGTTTTTGTATTTTGGGGTAACATATCCTTGGCATCAAATGACAGTATTATTTTCTATTGCTATTATTTTCTACTGCCTTCAAGAGTCTAGTAGTACCAGCTATAAGTTTTCCTATTGGTATATATAGTCTAGCATGGGGAGACGAATTTAAACATGAAGATTTAGTAAACATTCCTGCCAGGAAGATGCACAACTTCAGTATCTGTCAGTATACAAGAATAGTTTCTAGTATTAGGCCATGGTCAACCTCACTCTGACTTTCACTTGTGTCTCCAACTCTATATATATATATATATATATATATATATATATATATACGGTATATAGATACACACACACACACACACACACACACACACACACACACACAATATGTATTTATATTAATTAGAGACATTGACAGAATAGGATCCAACAAATTAATATGCATTTCTGAAGGAAAAGAAGTGTATAACTCTAATTATTTCCATTATATATTGTGTGATTCACCACCTTTTCTCCAAAGGCACCAGTTTTCAGAGGGAATTGGGATTACGAAGAGACTGGATAGAGCTAAAATATGAGTCTAATTTGGGGATAGTTAGAGGTGTGAGTCAGTGCCCAGCATTAGCAGCTACATAACTACAATGGCAGAAGGTTTCCTAATCAAATTTATTTTATCCATTGATAGGAATGACCTAATACCCTCATATTGACATCAGTGGCTTGTTATACCAGTGATTGTGATGACAGACTTTAGTTTACTATTAACATTAATGGAGTGCACAGTTCTTTTATATATAATGTTACATGGTATTTTAATGAATTTATGGAAGGGTGCAACTATTGTGATGTCAGTGTGTACATGCTAGAAGGGTGGTAGGTAGTAAAATGCAAATTGTTTTACATGCCTATTGCCTACTACTTTCCTTAAGATTTTTTGTTAATGCTGTAGAGCGACGTTAACTGGTGTTTCTGTGTGAATGCATATTTTCAGAGTTAATGTTAAATTGGGGAACATTTTCACACACAATAATTTTAATGTCGGTATCCCACAATTCCATTGGAGTGGGCAGAGTTCCATTATTATACATGCAAATTTTATGCTGATTAGTGTCCAGATTTTTGGCCAGTTGTACCTACTTTTCATGGGTCTTTGTCTAGATTTTTGATGTCTCCAGTTTGAGAGGTATGGATGTAACTAACTTGATGCAACATTAACAATTCACACAGGTCTGTTGCATACACCTGGAGTATTACTAGTGTACATGTAGAAGAGGTTCATGATGACATGTTGGTTTACCTCATAGTCAAGGAGAGTCAGGATGTCCCTATTCATGCATGCATCAGTTGCTGCCCCCCAGTTCATGTGGATGCATGTTGATGTACACCCTTGTGTGGGCACATAGGCCATGTGGAGGATGTAGTAAACTATGCATTCAACCATATCAGGAAGGTGTATGTGCTGGTCATGCCATAGGTGACCTGTGATGTTGTCACAGTCCACTGATTCTGTGGGATAGTCTTTGATGAAGGTAAGACAGTGCATACTGCCTACTGTGATCTGGCCTAGGGTTTTGATGCAATTCCCCATGCAGGTATCATTGAGAAAACCTCCAAGCTGGGCATTAACCCTTACATCAGTTGATGGGTAACCAATTGGCTCAGTGACAGAACACATCATGTGAATGTTGGTGAATCAACCTGTGCCAGTAGAGCTGTCACCATTGGCAAACTCCAGGGATCTTCACTATTTGAACACTATTTCTCGACATTTCAAGCTAAAACATATGGCCTTTGGCTTACCAGATTTGCTGATTCTAGGATATTGTGTGCTATGATTTCATCCACCATTGATGATAACATAGTACAGGAGGAGGTAACACACACAACTGAATGGTGACAAAGGCACATGATCTACAAATAAATGCAGAAATGTGTGCTTGTAATGTTGTCCATTTGAAAAGTGGAATTCCATGTTAATCACAACATTGACAACAGTCCTGCTATGCAGAAACACAGTGATGCAAGCACTGGGAATATACATAGATAGCAATCTGAATTTTGACCACCAAGTGTCCACACAGGTATTGAAAGTCTATGTTGAGCACATCATAAGTCATGCCATCATATTGAGATCTAAGTATTGTATGACATCACTGCAGTCAAATCTCATCACAACACTAATAGAGTATAATGCTCTCTTTTTCATGTACCTCGCCACACACATGTAGCAGCTGGAGAGATCACAAGGCTTTCTCCTCAAGAAAACACAGGGCCTACAAATCATGAAATGATGTATGTAGATAGACTAAATGCTATGTCACTGTAATCTTCATTGTAAAGGATGTGGTGGTGACTCTGCCTTGCCTCCAGGCCAGTTTCTGACCCTGCCCTGGTGGGAGTACTGTAGATCCAAAAATCTGGTATAGCTGATGACATCAGCATTGTCTGTTGAAGAGAGTATAATAGTGTCCCGCATGCTGATGTAAAATTCTCATTGTAATGTCAAGCAACAACTTTCACATACACCCAGCTGACTGCAGTGAGACTAGCACCCCTAGCTATCCAAGGTACACAGACTACAGAACAAAGTACTTTAAGAAAGTGCCACAGCTCAAGTCTGACATGGGGTGTGTGAGACAACACTTTATAGCTGATGACATCAGCAATGTCTGTTGAGGAGAATATAACAATGTCCCACATGCTGGTGTAAAATGTTCTCTGTAATGTCACAACCCAGCTCTCTCTCTCACACACACACACACACACACACACACACACACACACACACACACACACACACACACACACACACACACACACAAACACACACACATAGACACACACACACACACACTCTTGACTGCAGTGAGAATAGAGCCCCTACCTGTGTACACAGACAACAGAACACAGTACTTTACTCAAGCACCAAGGCACAAGTCTGAATTTTATAGTGGATGACATCAGCAGTGTATGTTAGAGAGAAGAATTTGGGAGGCCTGCATGAAATGAATGTGTAAGCATGTGAAAGTATCAAAATTCTGTCAACTCATAGGATTGGGGTGGTAACTGCAGGATACACACTTCTGCTTTACTGGCACAGACACATACACACACACACAGACACACACACACACACACACACGCTTTTTTAAAAAAAAGAATTTTTTTTTTTCAAAAAGGGCAAAAAAAGGTTTTTTAAAAAAGAAAAAGGAAAGGGGAAGGAACTTTTAAAAAATTTTTGGGGGAAAAATTGGAAAAAAAACAAAAAAAAAAAACCCAATAAATTTGAAAAAAAACCCGGGGGGTTAAATGGAAGATTTGGTTTGAAAACCCCAACTTCCTTTTTTGGGGGGGGGGGGGGGGGGGGGGGGGGGGGGGGGGGGGGGGGGGGGGGGGGGGGGGGGGGGGGGGGGGGGGGGGGGGGGGGGGGGGGGGGGGGGGGGGGGGGGGGGGGGGGGTGTGGGGGGGGGGGGGGGGGTGGGGGGGGGGGGGTGGGGGGGGGGGGGGGGGGGGGGGGGGGAGGGGGGGGGGGGGGGGGGGGGGGGGGGGGGGGGGGGGGGGAAGCCTTAAAGGTATTTCCCTTGGACAAATAAGCAAATATTAAAAAAGGGGGCTTTAATCCCTTTTATGAAATAAAGAAAGGTAAATGGGTTAAGGGAATTCAAGAAAGGGTTCCTCCATTTTTTAATTGTGTGTTGAAACATAAAAGGGTGTTTTGCGGGTTTTTTGGGGAAAAATAAAATGATTAAAATTTTGGGAAATTTACCCCCCTTTGAAAACCAAAAAATTTCCCAAAGGGGAAAAATTTCCCCAAACCACCTTTGTGGGGAAATGGGGTTTTTTAAAAAAAAGCCTTTTGGTTTTTTGGGAAAATTGCCCCCCCAAAAAAAAGGGGAAACAAACCTTGAAAAGGAAGGAAAATTTGAAGGCCCATGAAAACCCCTTTTGTAATTTAAAAAAAGGTTTTTGGGCGGTTCAAAGGTTCAGGGGCCCAAGGTTTTGGGGAAACCCCGGGGGAGCCTTGCGTAAAAACACCCAAACCTAAAGACCCAAAAGGGTCTTAAAAGGTGCGGGGTAAATAATATACTTGGAAAAAGCTGCAAAAAAGTTTAGGGCCGGGCCCAAACACCCCCAAACCTTTCCCAAAAAGGCCATTAAAACGGGGCTTTTCGGGAAAACAAGGGAGCCTGCCCCAAAAAAAGGGGAAGGAGGCGCCCAAGGGCCCTTGGGCCTTGGCAAAGAAGGCAAAATAAAATAAACGGGCCATTTTTAAACCCCAAGAACCCCCTCGGGTTTATCTATAAAAAGGGTTTTAAAACAAATTGGTTTAAAAAATTACAGGGAATGTAAATGGGGGACCACAGAAAAACCCTGGCCCACCTGGGGCGGGGAAGTTTGGTTAAGAATGTAACAACCTTTGTACTTTTATGCAAATGAGGAATAAAAAATTTCCCCCCTTCCCCAAGCAAATGAAAACAGCTGAGATGTAAATTTCAAAGGGAGGAAAAGATAAGTTGGGTCAAAGGGGAAAGGGTGGTCCCATTTCTTGGGATGACATGCGAGCAGACAGATACCAGGGAAAGGAGGGTGCCCAAACAAGGAAAGGGTAAGGAAATGGAAAGGTGTTGTTCCCAAAAATTTTTGCCCTGAATGGGTTTGGGCCAAAACCAAACCATTCCATTAAAAAGGGGATAAGAATGTAAGGGTTAATTTTTAAACGGAGGGCTGCATTTTTTAAACCCCCCAAAAAGGAGAAGTTAATTTTGGGGCGCTGAAAAGAAACGGGACCCAAGGCTCAAAACCCCCACCCTAAAACAAAAGGAAAAACCCAACGTTTGTAAACCCTCAAAACCCGGGGAAACAAGCTAAAAAATTGATGAAAGGAATTTTAAAAGGGAAAATAACCCCCCCCCCAGTTTAAAACCCCAAAAGCGGGCAGGATTTTTTAAGGCCATGGCAATTTAAACAGGGCTAAAACTGCCCCCAGTTTAAAGGGCCTCCCAAAATACTGCCCCAAAAAAAGCCCCTGGCCTTGCGGGGGTTGAAAATCAAGGCCCCCAAAAAACCCATTTTTAAGGGGACGGAAAATTACCCCGGGGCATAACGGGGTTAATAGCTAAAGTGAGGCAAAATTTAAAGAATCCTAAAAAAAAGGGGGCCCAGGAAAAACCCCCCCAAAAACCAAAGGGGAAAAACCCCCCATAAACCGGATTTTTTTTAAAATCAGCAACAGGTCCCTTGGAAAAAGGGGAAGATGGGGTTTTGGCTCACCTGGGTAAACCAGCCTGGAGTTTTCACACTGGGTATCAAATTTTTCCCCTGCCCGGGGGTTTGGCCAGAAAACCCCAGTGGAAAAAACCCCATGGGGGTTAAGCAAATTTCCCCTCCCCAAAACCTGATGGGGAATCCTTTAAAAAGGGCCCCCCTTTCCCCCAGGTCTTGGGCCCCAAAAATTAAGAATTGTTCGGCCTTCCGGGGAACCCCTGCCCAAATTTTGGATTTGAACCAAAATTAAAAAAAGCCAAAATGCCATAATGCAGGAATCCGGGGCCATGGTGGACACCCCAAAACCAAACCAAAAAAGGGAGAAATGAGGAAGCAAAAAACATGTAAAAAAATAAACTTGGGGTTAATCACGGCCCAGTGTTGGAAAAATCGGGTACCCATACAACCAAACTAAGGACCCAAAATTTTTGGGTTGTGAATCCTACAAATTGTTTTAAAACCTCCCCCAAAAGGACCAGCAACCCCCCAAAACCCCCCAAGAAATACAAAATATGGAGGAGGCAACCACCCCCCCAAACGGGAGGCTGAGTTCCCTCCTTTAAAAGACTCCCAAAACTGGTCAGGGGGAAAGGGAAGGAAAACCCCCACCACCAAAAACGGGGTCCCACATGCCCACAAACCTCCCCAAACCCAAACAAATTAAACACCGAAAACATTCCCCCGAGGCAAAATTTTTTTAAAAAACCCCAGACAAAAACCCCGAGGCCCTAAAAAACCACCCTCAAAAAACCTCCAAACATGAAAAGGGAAACAAGTCAAAAGGGGGTTTTCCAAAAGTCAAAGGGGAAAAAAATGTGTCCATTTGGGGTAATGGTGACCATGCAGACACCCCCTGCTGGCCCGGGGGCACCAAGGACCTTGGAACGGGAAAGGGGTTTTTCCCCAAGTGTCCCCTGTAGGTGGCCAAAAACCCACTCCATGGGTATGGGGGTAAAAAAGTGGGGAAATTAAAACAGCAAGTCCATGCGGTTAAATCCCCCTTGGAAAATTTTAACCCCCTGTTTAACAGAAAAGAGCAAAGGTACCGATTAACCACCGGTTACCCCTAAACTTGCGACCCCCCCTTTCCAAAAAAGGGAAAAAGTACAAAAGGAAATGATAAAAGTTTTGTGGCCACACCCCTGGGGGTCCAAAAAAAAAGGCCGGGCTCCCGGGGAAGTCAGGGGTTTAAAAGCCCCCAGTTTTTGGGGGGTTTAAAACCTTTTAACCCGGGCGCCCGGGTTTTGGGGAAATAAGGTTTCCAACCTCCAAACCCTTTTTGGGGCTAAAAAATACCCAAAAAAGGGGGGAAAACATAAAGGGGAAAAAACAAAAGGAATAAAAAAACCAAAAAGGCCCAAAAATGTAAACCCCAAAATGCATCTAAGGAAATCCCCGGGGTATGGAGGAAATAAAATGTTTCCCAGGTGCCCAAGAAACCCGGGAAACCTCCTGACCACACCCCTCCGGGAAAACCACGTAAACATGTTTTCTTTTGGCCCCCCAAAACCCTTGGGAACCTTTAAAAGGGGGTGGGGTTAAAAATTCCACCCCCAAAACCCCCAATACGCCATTCCTGAAAAATCCCAAAGGCTTGGATTAAGGGCAACCAAAATTAAAACAAGCCCTCCCTTACGGGGTCTGGCAGGGTACAACCAAAAAAACCTCAAAAAAGGAACCCCCCCCAAAGGCCATCCTGAAGAACACGGGACAGTATTGGAATTCCCCCCAAATCCCAAACAAGGACCAAAAATTAACTGGGGGAAACCTTAGGAAGGGAAGGAAGAAACCGGGGCCCCCCAACCCCCCCAAGTAAAATAATTTTAAGGTGAAAACCCACTTCCAAAATGGGGCTGGGGAAACTGTCCCCCCAAAACCCCTATCAGGAAAGAATTCCACACACCCAAAACAGTCCCCAAAACCCTTTCCAATCAAAAAAACCAAAAACCAAGAAAAATTCCCAAGGAAAATTCCCAAACCGACACCCAGGGGTTAAAAGCCCCCTCAAAAACCTAAAACCAAGAAAAAATAAAAAGGGTTCCAAAATAAGGCCAAGGGGGCCTGCCGGGCTTGTAAAACCCCCCAAAGCGAAATGCGCCCCCAACCCCGCCTAACGGGGAAAGGGCATTGCTGCCTTTTAGGGCCCCAAAATGCCCAAACGGGAGAAAGGGCAGGCCCCACCCCAAAAAGAAAAATTTCAAATCCATTGGTGTGAATGAGAGATGTAACCCCCCAACAAATAAAGAAATGGGATGGTTTGGTGGGCGATACATAACCGGGGGCCCCCCACCCCTTACCAAAAATTTCCCACTCCAAAAAAACCCCCTAAACGGGGACATTTCTTTAAACCGGGGGAACCCTTGCCGTTGGGAGGGATGTTGAAAGACACTGGGGTCTTCCCCTTTTCCCCGGGGCCGAAAGGAAAGGGCCCCCAACCCCCATAAAGGCCTTTTTGGGCAAGGGGGAAAAAGCCCCCCACCCTCTGGGGCAAAAGGGTAACAAATCCCCAGGGTGGTTTAAGGCCTAGTAGGGAAACCATAAACCTTGAAGTACAAAATTGTAAAAGGACACCAAAGGGAAAACCAAAGGTTTTCCACAATATGGTAGGAAAACCTGGGGAACAAAAAAAAGGATAGCCCCAATTTTCACACAAAATATCCAAACACAAAAACAATAATTGCCAACTTAAAAACCTGACAGGTGCATGCAAACCCCCCAAAAAAAAAACCCCCACCCACCCAATCCTGGCCCCGGGACATTGAATCCCCAAAAACCAAAAAATTCCCAAAAAAAACCCACAAGGGGCCAAGGGTAGGGAAAAGGGTCCGGGTTTTTGGGAAAAATGGCCCCAAGTAAGGGAAGGGAAACCCACATTGCCAATGTCGGGGCCTTCCACAGAAAGCCCCCAAAAGGATTAAAACCCCAACAGGGCCCTTTCCCCTAAATGTTCCTAATAACCCCCAAAACTATACCCCAAATTTTCCTTTAGAACCTGCACAGTTAGGAAAGGGATCAAAGGTACCCCCCAAGAAAAAAGGGGAAATATTGGGGCCTCTGAACCCCCGGAAACCCTACCCAAGGGGCTTTAAAGGGGCAAAACCTGCCCAAAGGGGGTTTGGGACCCCCAAGAAAATCAAACCCATTGAGGGGAGGGAAGGGGTCCCCCCAAAACGTGGGGCGGGGGACCTTAAAAGGGGCCCCCCCAATCCCAAACCCATTTTCCATTTGGGAAACCCCTCACCACCTTAAAAAAACCCTAGGGTAGTAGTTTTTGGGGGCCAAACCAGCCCAAGGACAGAAACAAACTTTGGCCAAATTTCACCATGCGGGGTCAAACCAAAAACCTGGCACCCAAAAAACCCCTTGGTCCGGGGGTTTTCCCCTTTGCCTTTGGAAAAAATTTTCCCCCAAGGAACAAGGAAACCCCAAGGAAACTGGGGTAAAACCCATTTTTGGGAATTACAAATGCTCAACCACAAATACCCAAAAACCACACACAAGAAAATCCCAAAAAGGGCCCAAAAACCCAATAGAAACAACAACGGGTCCCCCTAACCCCAATGTGGGGAAACCCCAAATTCAAAAAAAAAAGCGGGGTATATTTTCCCCTGGGGAAATCCCCAAATAAGGTGAAAAACCAATTACCCAAGGTGTTAAACCCAAAAATTATGTAAAAACATGTAAAAACCCGGGGGGCCCAAAAAAGGGTGTTCCTGTTTGGAAACAAAACATGTCCGGGAAAGTGGTTTACAGAAAAATACCATTACCCCCCAAAAAAAAAGGGTTGGGGATACTGAAAGGGACCCCCCATTGTGGCTTTTTTAAGTAAATCCCCCCCAAAAACTTTTTCCCAATTGAAAAAATTTTAAGGCCCTTGTGGGGAATTTTCCCACAGCCCCTTTCCAAACCTTAAATCCCCCAAAGAAAACCTCACCAGAAAATATCCCAAAGGGGGTTGAAAACCAAAAAGGCCAGGGGTTGCCTGGGGCCCCTGGAAAAACCCAATAAACGGGCTCCCCCCTTTGGGTCCAATTTTGTTGGATATATGCCCATAGGCCCGGCCCCCCAAAGGACTGCTTTTCAAGGACAACTGTACCTTTGATCCAAACACAAACCCCCCCCCCAAAAACCCATGGGGAAACCCCAACAACGGTCCCCATGTCACCAAAAATTAAAAATTTTCAATGGAATCGTAAGGGGAAATTAAATGGTGTTTAACCCTTTTTATTCATGTAAGGAGCCCGGGGCAAAAGGTATAAAAACCTGCTTTGGGAAAAACCCCATTCTGTGTTTTTAAGGGAAAAAAACCCAAACCCCCAACTAAGGTTTAGACTGGAAAAGGGACTTTGTGGTTTGAAAAGTCACCTTTATGGGTAAATTTACACTCCCCCTTTTGGGAAACCTGGAATATTCAACCAAAAACCCCCAACATTAAAGGAGTAAAAAGGCCCCTAACCAGGCTGTTGTGCCCACTATCGAAATGTAAAGCAGTGATAGCACTAAAGCCCAGGATACTGTCCACCGCAGTCAAAGTACTACCAGTACACTATACAGTACTACAGTGTTAGGTCAGTGTGAAAGGATGTTGACAACTGTATGCAAAGTATCCCATGCAAACACTGCAGGCACAGTATAATCCTTCCTGTTGTGTTCACACACAAAGCAGTTGTACAGTAACTACACAACATGACACACAACACACAACTATAAACGGGTGATATTTGTTGAAGTTCACACTCATCCACAAATGTGGTGGGCTGCAGAGTCCAACATATGGAATGCTCACACCGGGCATGCTCACACACTTTGATAAATGAGACATATGTCAGACAACATGCCATGGGAAGGCTGAACTGGGCATGCTCTGCCACACTTAGCCAAATCTCAGTTTAGCAGTTGGACACATATCTGGTATTTTATAGTGTTATTCCAGGAACTAACCACATTACAGCAGTCTGCCCAGTGCACACAGTTAAATGACTACAGAGACATACGTGACATAGTGGATCCCTCCCATATGCAAACATCTTCCACAGATGCACAAGTTGCTCATACAAACAGGGAATGCTATGGCAATAAAGATGTGCAAACATTCTATCAGCAACAAATAATGTGCATTTGACAATTAAACATATGGGTGTAGAGGTCAACACTAGGCTGTTTGCCCTAGGGAATGACAGCTTAGCCAGAGTGTGCTTGGTGTCTGCCTCCCCACAAGATGCACAGTCCCCTTTCTAAACACCAATGATGTCAGCACCCTATAAGTACAGCAGGAGAAAAGAAACTTCCCAGTAATGCGAATAGCGCGCTTGCTACAAATGTCCGGCCACAAGTGTCATAACATAGTTAGGTAGGGGTTTAAATCCTACAAATGCTCAGTGTGTGTGTGTGTGTGGGGGGGGGTTGGTGTGTGTGTAAGTCTGTGGGAGAGAAATGTCCCTTATGGGAAAAACACACTACAGGATGCACATTCCCCTTTCTAAACACCGATGATGTCAGCACTCTATAAGTACAGCAGGAGAAGAGAAACCTCCCAGTAATGCGAATAGTGCACTCTGCTAATGCGTCCGTCTCAAATGTCATAACTTAGTTAGGTAGGGATTTAAATCATGCAAATAGCAAGTGTGTGTGTTTGTCTGAGGGGGGTTAGTGTGTGTGAGGGAAATGTCCCTTTTGGCAACTAGAAGAACAGACTACAGGATGCACATTCCCCTTTCTAAACACTGATGATGTCAGCACTCTATAAGTATAGCAGGAGAAGGGAAACCTCCCAGTAATGCAAATAGCGTGCTCTGCTAATGCATCCGTCTTAAGTGTCATAACATAATTAGGTAGGGATTTGAATCCTGCAAATGGCAAGTGTGTGTTTTTGGCTGAGGGGGGTTAGTGTGTGTGAGGATAATGTCCCTTTTGGCAACTAGGTGAACAGACTACAGGATGCACCATTTCCCTTTCTAAACACTGATGATGTCAGCACCCTATAAGTACAGCAATAGAAGGAAAACCTCTCAGTAATGCGAATAGCGTGCTCCGCTAATGCATCCGTCTCAAGTGTCATAATATAGTTAGGTAGGGGTTTGAATCCTGCAAGTGTGTGTGTTTGTCTGAGGGGGGTTAGTGTGTGTGAGGAAAGTGTCCCTTTTGGCAACTAGGAGAACAGACTACAGGATGCACATTTCCCTTTCTAAACACTGATGATGTCAGCGCCCTATAAGTACAGCAAGAGAAGGAACACCTCCCAGTAATGCGAATAGCACACTCTGCTAATGTGTCCCGTTCCCGAGTGTCATAACATAGTCAGATAAGGGTTTGAATCCTGCAATTGGCACGTGGGTGTTTTTGGCTGAGGGGGTTAGTGTGTGTGAGGACAATGTCCCTTTTGGCAACTAGGTGAACAGACGACAGGATGCACATTCCCCTTTCTAAACACTGTTCAGCTGAAGGCCATGGCTCTGGCACAAGTTGTCTGTTTCTATGATGCCCCTTTGGAAGATGCTTGTGTCAGCTGGAGAGTCGATTATGGTGGCCAGTTCGCAGTCATCTGCATATTTGGTCAGCCACAGTCCGTCCGTATTGGCCTGTAGCTCCAATAAATATATACCAAACAAGAGAGGTCCCAGGACTGAGCCTCGTGGGACACAACTCATAACTGGTTTGGAGTCTGGCATGGCTCCAGCAATTCTAACCATGTGGGTTCTGTCCTTGAGACACTGTGCAATCCATCTAGTGACATAGGGGCTTATATTTAAGCTGGTGAGCTTCTCTAGAATGCCCAAGTGGGGTATTGTTGTGAAGGCTTTTGCAAGGTCCAGGTAGGCTGTGTGAACCACCTTCCCTCACAATGGCCTTGGTGACTGTTTCAAAGAAATCAACCAGGTTAAACCTGGTAGTGCTGGTGTGCTCCCAGCAGCCCTGAACCAGGCATCTGTTACTGCACAGATATTGATGTTCTCCATGCCAACGAGTGTTTTGGGTGCATGCATCTGGAGGTTTAGACTTCTGGCGCAGCATTACTCTTAGTTTCTTATCCCTTGTGACACCTATGAAGGTGGGTTTGTCATTTGAGCCTTGCCTAACATAGGCACTATGGGGGTAGCAAGAGCCTTTGCCAATATCTGAAAGCCCAGGGGTGACAGGTGCAGGCCATCCCTAGCAAAGCAGGTAGTTCAACAGAAGATGAATATGTGAAGGTGTAGTGCCTGTGATTAGTTAGCAGTAGCATATATGACTGCTCACGTGGACACATGCCAGGTTAAGTCATATGCACTGTGTCACAGGCAATGTACATGTGAACAGGACAAACAGTGACATCCTGTCAAGTGGGACATGGACATACATATAGTAAGCTATGCAGATGGCACTAGGAGTCCACAGAAGCTCTATAACCATGCATTGCAGGTGTGATCAGTATTCCAGGGTAATTGCAAGCAAACATGCATGCAAACAAAGCTACAGTAAACAGGGCTGCATGTAGTCCATTGTACAACAAACAAGCTGTACCAGTTCTAGTAGGTAACACTGCAAATATGCAGGCACTATGCACATGTACATGGAAATACACGGGTCAGATGGCTAGGGTCCAGTCTCAGTGCACACAAGTGTACAGACCATGTACTGTCAGGATGTACAATAACTGGATGGAAACCCATATGCTCATACCTGCAGTAATACACATGTCAAATAACAGACACTGAGACTTCACTGTGGTTCCATACTTAGTAGGATGTATGCTACCTGGCCTGCCACCACAGTATCCCTGACATATATGGGGACTCTCCCTCCTGTGACAGTTAGTTATGTGTGTTGGGGCTGTCTAGCATGGTATGAGATGTGAGCATGCAGTGCTAGGGTGCTCCTGTGTGTCCTGTACCAGTCGTGTAGTACTGCACACATATCAACATCCTCAAACATCTGCATTGCAGAGTCCAGTGTGGGCAACATGCGACTTGCAATTTACATGTCCATCATTGTGTATTACTACATTCATTACCTTATCCCCTGTGCTACCTATGTATGTAGCCTTCTGTTGACATCATTACCACCAGTATGCCAACATGTGCAGATGATACACAATGGTACTTACCATGGGTGTAGACAACAGGACATGACAATCACACACTTACTGCATCAGGCATGCTGTGATATACCCACAATTAATTCAGCACACAGTACTGTTAACAACATGATACTATTACAACACATCTATGTGGTCACCCTGTGCATCAGCAACATGTTAACCTGTACCTGCACAGTTGTTACAGATTGCAGGAGGTGGCACAGTTTCATCATATGCACAGGGTGTGAACTTGGTATGCCTGAATCAACCACCGATACCACCAATTGACATGTATGTGTATGTGTGTTGGTGAGGGACAGCAGTAGAAGGTAGGGCAATGTTGATGCAGTGTGTGCATGTATGCGGTAGCCCTAGGTGTTGTCAAGTCGCATGTGTGTATGGATGCACACAGTGCCACCTCATGGCTGCCATATACTGGTGTTTGTGGACAGCCACAGACTGTACCTGCCAGGTCATACAGATCAGTGTCTCTGGCCATGGACATGGTACCTGTGCCTTGCAGGGGTGCTACGGACCGTATCCAGTACCAACCCAGACTGGGTACTGTCATCAGAAGCAGGTGTTTGTTGACTGGACACAGATCCCTGTCAGGCCTGGCCAGAGCCACATGCACGTGGTCTCCTGGGGCGGTCTGATGACAGCACAGCCCCAGCATTGCTGGGGCTGCTGCTGGCACTACGGGGGCAGCCGCGGCCCTGCTGTCGTCCGCGACAACTGCCAGCTGCTGCTGTTGCTGGCATACGGCCATGTCGATGCCTCAACCACCCACCATCACCCTGGCTCATGGACATGTAGTTGTGGAACCGGTCTAATATGTCCCCACAACGTCTGTCTATGACATCAGTGAAATCATGGATGGCAGCCGCCATGTCACGCATACTGTCAGTCATGGCTGTGCGACATGCTGTCAGCTCCCTCAGACCCTGTCTGGTGTACTGTTCCATACGTGACTGTGCCTGCATGACAGCCCGAAACATAGCTGAGGTTGTAAGACCTCTGTGGGCATGTCTGACAGGGGCAGTACGCCCACAGATGCTCCCATGAGAACCCCTGGACATTTGTCTGTGTGGTACCATCTGTGGGCCATGCCCATGGCTGCTGTGTGGGGAGGCATGTGCCACAGATACCACATTACCCTGGTCAATGCCCACTGTATGCTGTCCATCACCTAGGAACATTGGTGACAAAGGGTGTATTGGCAGGATAACTGTGCGCATTGATGGGGTCGACAGCTGTGTACTGTCAATCGGCTGACCAATGGCGGACCCTGGCATACTTTCCTGTGCCATTACACAGATGTCATCATTATCAGTACCCACGGCACCTGATTCAGGTTCCCTGCTACATGACACCAGAGCAGTAACAGAACCTGTGGGAGGGAAACAGGAAACACAGTTTACAATGTCTACACATTACCAGTGATGCACACATGCACACATGCACACATGTACACATGCACAGGTGCACACATGCACACATGCACAGGTGCACACATGCACACATGCACACATGCACAGGTGCACACATGCACACATGCACACATGCACTGGTGCACACATGCACAGGTGCACACATGCACACATGCACAAGTGCACACATGCACACATGCACACATGCACAGGTGCACACATGCACACATGCACAGGTGCACACATGCACACATGCACACAGTTTCACACAATTGTACAGTACTCAGTATGCGTGATATCAACACACAGACACAGACACACCTACATGCATACAAAGAGCACTACTAAGTGAGCCAAATAGTACTATTACTATCAACACTATTACAGGAATTATTAATACACACTCACCAGCATGGATAGGCTGCATTGCTGTTATACCAGAGGGTCCTGCAGACGTGAAAAAACTAATGTCAGTGGGCACAACTGTGCCATTGTTACTAAGTATGCTACAGGTCAGTAGTACAACAGTCGCCTTTCACAGGTCAGCTGCTAATATTGAGGATATCACACTTGCACATTAAATACTATGGTGACAGCTACAAACCAAGGACACACCTCACACATGCATTAACTACCAGTGTACACAACAGTCAACTATACATATGGCATATTACCTGCACGTTCACTGTCTTGCTGTTGCGTGGCTCCAGCCTCCATCATAATGCATGTCTGCTGCTGCTGTTGTTGTTGGCAGACTGGAGCCACTACACTCATGAGTAGTCCCTCCAGTCTGGTGAGTGGGGGATGTGTAGCCACCCCACCACCTGTGGCAACCTGTTGCCTGTGGATATCCGACGCACACTGACGGACATGTCTGATTAAATCACTGCAGTGATGTTGTACCTGCTCATATGTCCTATTATGCGTGCCTATGTCATTTACCCGATGGACAATGTCTTGCCACAGTGCAGCCCTCTCCTGCTGATTCTGGCTCGTGCGGGAAAAGAGTATTGCATAATCCTGCACCAGGCTCTGGTGAATCTCCTCATCCTCAGCTGTGGAGTAGGTGGGATTCTGCGGGTGGGCCATGTACCTGAGAAAGAAAATAACCTGGTATCAGCAATATATGTCAGCAGAATTTGGCACACATACTACATATGCTACTCGACTGTTATGATACAACATATCTCACATATGTAGCATCTGTCTGTCTATTGGTGGATACACATGTAGATGGCCAGGTATCAGTGCTCAGCCAGCAACCGTGCAACAGTACCTGGCACACTCCATACGACATACTACCAACCCCCAGCAGTCAGAACACTGATTCAGGTCAAGAGCACCTCCTCACTCTGGGGAGTTGTATCTAGGTACTGTATGGCCTACATCATCAACTACTGTGAGCTGACCACACACTGATTGCCATGGATATACATATCCCACCTCCACCACCAGCACAAATGACTATAGTGCATAACATTACAGATACAAACTTTACACTTTGTAACAGTGACATGGTATCCTTTCAGCCCACTGGGCCAGTGGCAGATACAACCCACAATGCTGACCCCTACACAATTGCTTTCTACAGACATTTCCGAGAATGCATGGATCATGCAATCCCATATAAGACCAAGACACTCTCCACAAAGGGACAGCATCCTGTCTGGTGGACCTCAGCCATAGACAGATTGTATTACAGAAGATGGAAGCTACTGCAAGACAGAGCATAATTCCATAAAGGGAGGGCATGTCTGAGCAGCACTAGTAAGGATCTATTTTCCATCATACAAAATCCATGGTCAACTTTGAGAGGGAAAAGAAGAGGGACACTACAGATAACCAGAAGGCCTTCTTCAGTTATGTTAGCAACCTGGTCAGGATCCATCCTCTATGCCCATAGTTAGTACACAACAACAAATATTTCACTGACACCACAGATATCGACAACATTGTGGCAGACAGGTTCAGTGCAGGTGTCACCCTGCCCTCTCCCCCAACATAAGACATAGTTATCCCAGCTGACTGTAACCTCCCTGTCATCACAGATGTCCAGGTGAGAGCCACCCTCAGGACAGCAGAATACACAACATGAATGGGACCTGATGGTAATCCCCAGTTGCATGCTACATAAACTCTGACAGGAGCTAAACACACATATAGAAGTGCTACATAACACTAGCCTGACAGCAGGATATGTACCTGTACACTGGCGCACAGCAGCAGTGGTTCCACTCCACGAAGGAGGCACCTCAACATACCAATACAATACAACACAATACATTACATTACAATACAATACTATACAATATGCTATTGCCCCTGGGACTACAGCAGCGCACTGTTCTGCTACCCTGACCATTGTGACACATGTGGTGTGATGGTACCTGCTGCTGTCACACAGTTACACAGGGTGACTCATATGGCATATTACCTATCTGACTAACATTCAGCAGGGGTATGTGTGACATGTACTCATGGGGAGTCTTGCTTCTTAACACTGTGTGGTTTATTGCAGGGTATGTCTTATCTGTGGGTAGGAACTCTTACCTCCACATGTGCACTCTATTGCAGTGGCACGGATGACACACAGCAGACATTTAGGTTGTGGATGGTGTGAGGTGTTACTATGGTTGTTGGACATCTGTCATGGGTGTGACTTACATATGTAAATCCGGGAGTGGTAACCTCTATGTGGGTAGCATATGTGTACTCTGTGGTGTTGTCAGTCACTGTGCATTGGTAATGTGTTTGAGTGCATTGTCACAGTGTTGTACATGTCACTGTGTCCTTCTCCATATCTGTAGCTGTCATGTGAGGTCCATACCATGGCATCCATTATGTGGTGTGGAGGGTACACCTACATGTCCATAGCTGACACACCATGTCCGCTGACACATACCATGTGCAGGTATTCCAGGGATAGTGTGCCACTGTGAATATCATTGGGGCCACTATTGTACACATTTATGACTCTGTTCACCCCTGACACATGCAGTGGTGGGCAGCCAATCACATATCTGGTGGTTACTGGTGTAGGTGATCTGGAATGTGGTATGGTACTCCGGTTTTGACACTGGTGTTCACTCCATGCCTTTGTCACCCGGCACCTGTTGCAATACATCTGTACACATGTGCCTCACTCATAATTTATATACATCTCTCTCTCTCTCTCTATATATATATATATATATATGTATATAGATATATCTATATGTATATATATATATATATATATATATATATATATATATATATATATATATATATATATATATATATATATATATATATATATATATACATATATGTCCGTATACATATACACATATATATATTGATGTACATATATTGCTATAGATGTGGAGGGGGGCACAGAGGGGGTGTGAGTGACAGAGGGGGTGGGACAGGCTGTGTTGCAGGTCGTCATATACAGTCATACCTGTAGATAGTCAGATCAGTCTGTCTATGTATATGTATCTACATATATCTATATCTGTATGTGTGCATTACATAGATATGTTTATACAATATTCTATCTACATCTGTCTATGTATTCCTACATCTCTCTCTATGCATGTATACATATATGCATATCATATATATATATATATATATATATATATATATATATATATATATATATATATACACATACATATGTTGACATACATACGTATCCATATGTTAGACAGGTATATCAACATATTTGTCTACCATACTGTATACACACACTAACATGCTGCTAAACATACATAACTGTGAAACCTACTTTGTACATGGCACTACAACCTACAATCAACCAACACTGATATGTGCACATAGATGCTCTCACATACAAATGTATGTACAGCCTTCACTGATAGTTGCTGTATGTCCCCTGCCCTTTACACATCTTCATATACATATGGATACAGACCAATGACACATATGGAGGGTTCACAGTATGTAGACCTTTATAGTATTACTTTACATTACCTGTGTTTGTCACAGCTGCTTGTGTTGCCGTCTGGTTCTCTGTCCTGCTGCTCCACTTCCCAGTTGTCAGCTTTCAGGTAGCTGTTGCTGAACAGTTTGTTTGTGTCTGCTTAATTGCAGTTTTCTCTGTCTCTGTCTTTCTCTCTCTCTCTCTCTCTCTCTGTCTGTCTCTCACGTCCTTCTCAGGGTGCAATGAAAGTATTGCATGTGTGGACTGGGAGTACAGCATACTTTTGTAGGTATCTGCATATACCCATGTGATGGCCTCTGCACCAATTGTTAGCCAGCATTTGCTAATTGCATACAGCCAGTTGTGTACTGATTGCAGTTCTCACTGTGATTTCAGAACAGTGCTATAAAAGGGTATGTGAGATAGGCGTAGCCCTTTCAGATTTTAAGGGCAGGGACCATGCTGTTATGCTGTGGACAATGTTCTGTGAGTGTAAAGGTTGGTATCTCTCATATTTCCAGGTGTGTTGTTGATTAACATTCCTCCATTCATTTCTCCAGTTTCCTGTACTAACTGTGTATGTACACTGACACCTACAACTACTACTACTGCTAATGTGTGTGTGTGTGTGTGTGTGTGCTTTCCTTTCACTTTTGCTTGCACTTTGTTGCTAAGGCTTCAATATTTGCCCTTTACAGTCACTACTTGTATGCCTGCTAGGTGTCCTGACTGTAGTGTGCTGCTGTAGCTTTCCTATTTTCCATGTACATTCACATCATGGAATGCTTGCTATATCTGCTAGGGTGTTACAGCATGCAGTGTGGTATGGACATGGTGTGGGCCTTGACATCTACTAGGGTATTTGAGTATGCTGCTGAGCAGGCCCCAGAGACTTTCAGGTTCATCTGTTATGTGCCTAATGGAATGGTACATATCAGTGGGGTACACCCATTAAAATGTCTGGTATGCTGCAGTTGTGACTGTGGGTTAGCATGAGCATATGTATTATTACACTTTTTCTGCCATGCAAGTGATGAATACTTTCAGGACACCATAGTTACCATTGCATGTGTTACACCTTTCTGCCTACTGTTTGTACATTTCACATGGGGTCTGTGGGGCATCCCTGTAAATCATTCACTGTTGCTATTTCTAGGCTCTTAACTATTCAAATATGGTGGTGTCAGACCCGTCATGTGTACAAATATTTGCAGGTTGTCCACATTTCTGCCTCATATTTTGGTCAGTATCTCATGCACACCTTTTTCTGGCAAGTCACTCTGGGCTCAAGTCGGAATATGGTGACAAACATTCAAGTTTCAGACTGCATACCCTTCCAAACATCCCACAAAGTGCAGACCCTGTTACTCTCTGAACTGTCTGTGTTTGTTGTGACATTATTTGTAATGTGTCCCTGGTTTTGGGCCTTTGCTCCACATATTTTATTAATTGGTCCAGATGTGTTCCTGTAAGAGGTTGTGAGGTATGGGCAGTGCTTATCCTGCTGTGAGTATGTGTGTGGCTTGCAAGGTGCTATAGTGACATTATTACCTACTAGCTTCCAACTAGCATGGCTGTTTCTGTTCACACACTACTATTATGGAAATCCACTAGTTTTGATAGTAATTCTAAATGGCATGCTTTGTGTACTACACATCTATATTCCCTTTACATTCATTCATACTATTACATGATATATTTATTTTAGCACAATGTTCTTGTATAAGAGTCATGGCTTAGTGGTAAGTCATGCAGACTACTGTTTCCAAGGTCCTGGGTTCAGGACTCACAGTGGGATTTTATTTTGCTTTTGAGCTGAGTACAGGACCTGTCAATCAAAATGACTAAGGCACTTTTAAGCAGTTGTAACCGGGTTAGCGCTGGTTTTGGCAGCTCACGCATGCTCACTGGCGGTTAGCTCAGCGCACCCGCTAACTGCTTAAACGTCTTACTCTTGTGCACACCGCTATTTTCTTTGAAAGAAAAGAAAATGGGGAGACAGGAAAGTGGTGAAAAGGGGGTCACAAAGAGGGTAAGACAGTAGGGAAACAAGCTTGGGATGTGCAGGAGGGATGTAGGTAAGGCCCATAGCTGCCCATTTCTTCATCAGCAACAGCTGTGCATATGTATGTAATTTGGTGTGACATTTGAAACCTTCCACCCTGAGAGAGGTGTCAGGACAACAATAATACTTGTTGTACAGCCAATTGTAATTGATAGGTTCCATGTCCAGTAGACATGTGTGCGGAATGGGCAGCTATGTATGGGGTGTAATTTTTTTGTGGGTACAGAGTGCCCTTTTTTTTTCAGGTGAGAGTGGTATGTCAGGTGAAGGAAGTTGGTACAGCTGGGGAGGTAGGTTGGGTAGGTAAACAGACAAGACAAACAAGATGCATACAGGGGTGGTGTATGACACGTGTGGGGGGGTTACACAATTGACGGGGACAGAGGTTTGGATATCCAGAGCCCATAAGCCCACAGATGGCAACAGTGGAACTGATATCCCCACCCGTAGGCAGTTGCCACTGTTCCTTCACTGCCCAAGATGGGGCTGTGCTGGGGGCTGTGTAGGTGGGGCAACAGGCATGCCCGTTAGTTGCACCACCCGTGCCTCGAGCTGGCATAGGGGCTCGAGAACAGAGTCCTGAATCTCCCTACGCACTACAGTCCGGACGCTACGGAGGGTGAGTGGTGGTCCTCCTCTGGCCACACTTGCAGAGGGGGGGGGCTAGCCCCATCCCCTGCAGCGCTTCCACCCACAGGTGGCACAGGGCCACCGGAGGAGGGTCCGGACTCGGCATTAGTGCCAGGTGCACTCGCCAGCTTAGGTGGGAGAGGTGGGTCCGCTGGAACCCGCCTTCCCTGTCATACTATGTTTTGCATTATGTCATGACAGTTTGGGTTAGTGACATATAATAAATACCATTCACAATTAGTTGTAACAGCATGCATTAGTAGTCCTATTAACCAAACACCCAGATATTCACACCATTGAACAGCGTGCATAACACATGCATAATTTGAACAGAAATACACAGTCCAACAACATGCAGGGTTAATTGATGGCAACAGGCCATCAGGTGTGGATGTATGAACAGGGCAGATGCATCAACAGACATGCAAATATATATGACCCAACAGGACAAACATCCAGGGGTGTTAATTGTGATTGCACATACCATTTTCACGTGGAATGGATTATATGTGGTTATAGGGTGGGGTGAAGAAAGTAATATTAACACCTTCAAATAACAATACATATGCTGTACATTTCTAATAGCTACAGTTATATACACACTACTGTTCTAACTACAGTTTCCTATATGATAACTATTTCAACTTGGTGATAGGACTGTTACTGCAACATCAATATACATTTATGGTTCTTCATACACATTCATATCTAGCTTTGTTCAGCTACATCATCCTGCTACATTTACTTTATATAGCTGTAGACAAGTGTGGATGTTTGGTATATCAGACAAACATCCTATCTGCATATTGCAGACTGAGAGCAACATATCCAGATTTTGGGATGCACATTCCAGATGCAGCAACACTTTGAACAGATTTTGCTGTTTGGTTTTGAATCTCACATGCATTTCATTCTGTCTTGACTGCAGTATACTTTATTCAGGGGTTATTACTACTGTATTGCTGGATTCATGACACTTTCTCACACTCTCTCCCTTGCTTTCATTTTATTATTCAGGATGGTACTTCTAGGCTTTATTGACATGTTTTACCATTAGTTATTACAATCCTTTCCAGCAGTCTCACTTCTGTCATGTTTCAGTATTTCCACAGGGATATATTTCACACATATGATTTCATCATCTTCTGCAGCTATACTTTTCAGCCTGCTGCAGGTTGTGTACTATTTTCTTACAGGTAGGGCATTTTTATTTCAGAATATATGTTGGACAGTTTCATGTTTAGGTTAAACTTACAGGCTGAAACACACTTTTGTAATCAAGCAATACTTGCATACACTTTCACACTGTTACTTGCAGATTGTATTCCTTACTGACTACACTGCACTCTTTTGCTGACTGTCATACTTTTATATTTTTTTACAGTTACTGGTAGTGGATTACTGACCTGCCTGGTGGCGCAACCGCACCAGCCTATCGCCAAAGGCTCTGCGGTTTGCAGAACGGACACCTGCAGCTGTAATATAAATGAAGTAATATTGGAATACACATCTCCATAATATCAGCTAGTTTAATTTCTTACATACATAATTAAATGTTACTTACTCAGTAGTGGGGCGTTGGGTGTTTGCCAGGCTTCCTAGATCCAAAGGTTCAGTTGGTCCTGCTTGCGTCTCTTCAGGTCCGCATGGTGTTGATGGACCTGCTCACCAGTCCTTGGAATCTCTGTGGCAATGGTGAGATCATGAGCTAACCGGTCCCACGCCTCAGCCCTGTATGCTCCCCAGAGGACCTGGCCCTGCATGAGTTGGGCCTCATGATTATGGACTAGGAGCCAGTCCATGTACCTGGACTCCTCAACACCCCACCTCTGTGCTCGAAAGCGACTACCCTCTCCTACTCCTGTCATTCTGCCTGCAGGTCAGTTCTACAATCGTTTATGCTGTGTATTCCCGCCTATGGGACTTATATAGTCCGTTTTTCCCACACATATCTGTGATTGGCCATTTTGGAATTGTATCAACTTCAGTAAACCTGCATTGTCATGCTCTAGTTTGTATTCATTCCTATATATTAGATATTATTGCATGTGCAGGTACTGCTGTCATGGCTTAGTGGTTCTGTACCTTGACTATGGTGTATAGTATCCTGGGTTCGAACCTGGCCACTGCTTTTTATTTTTCATGACTGTCTAGACATGCTGAGGGGTGTGTCTGTGTAAAGGCAGTTTTGATACGGCTTGCTCAACGTTGCCCGTCGGTTAGCTTGTTTGCGCAGCGCGCAGCTCTGCGCAAACGGGGTACGCTGCTTTAAGCCTCATTTGGCTATTGGCACGCATATTATGCTCAGCTCAGTTAGGGGCACATAGATTTAGCGTGTTAAACCACTGCTCAGCTACGGGCACTCATTTTGCGCCAGTTAAACCACTGCTCATCTACGGGCACATGCACTCACTCTGCTAAACTGTAGCTCAGCTATGAGCACATCTGGCATTTTTTCTTCTTTTGTTACCTCACATGTCTTCATTATAAATGGGCTATTTCATTACATTTTACATATATTGGGGTTTTATGTGTACATATTTGTCAGGGACTTGTTTCCTGCTTATTTTGAAAAAAAGAAAAATTTGGTGTTGTAGGGGCTCGAACCATGAATGCCTGCTCTTCAGCCAACATCTCTACCGCTATGCTATTGCTTCCTGGATTATTTTGCATATTTAGTTCTTATATGCTTTCCCACTGACTGCTAACTGTAGCTGCGCTACAGGCACGCCCACACAAACGAGCGCACTCACGGTTAAACATCTTTACAATTTAAAAAAAATATATAACATGTTCATTTATATATATTTTATGTTCATAGTCTGTGGGGGCATGTGTTGTGTTGTGTTTATTCACATTTCCGTGGACTCTGTTGTGGGTGTTTACTTTGGGCACTTGTGCACTTCTGGGGGCGTGTCCGCTTGCAGGGCTCAGCCTACGGACACGCCCCTACTGTCTTACACGGACCGTGTTAGACTTAGGTGTGATTCAGCATGCTCTCATGAATATGCAAAGCATGCTGACATCACTCCGTTTAACTGCAGCCTCCGTGTAAGAGTTATAACTCTTACACGGAGGCTTCGTGAATCCTGGGGTTAAGGTAGGTAATGAAAATGAAAATGTTAATGTAAATGTTTCACAAAGCTGTTTTTCTACAGGATATGGAAAATTAGAAATACCTAAGATGCCTACATTTAGTTAATTTATTCCACCAAAAAATTCTAATGCTGTTTGTGCATTTGAAAATACATTATGTAAACAGATAGAAGAAATGTATGATCAATGTGCGAAGAATGTTAATGTATGTAATTTAAGTAAAGAACAGTGGTTAGCACTTAAACAACTATGAAGTGTTGTTGATAAATATGTGTTTATGCAAGCTGACAAAGGAGGGAATTGGGTTATTTTGAACAAGAAAGACTATGATAACATGTTCTTGGAATTGTTACTTGATAGAAAAACCTATAAGGAACTACCCAGTAGTCCAATGAAGCAATTTAATGAGGGCTTGATAGAATTGCTTAAAAGAGGTGAGAGGCTTGGCTTCTTTGATGGTAGGGATGTTAAAAAATTACATCTAAAGTGTTTTAAGGATGCAAATTGTTTTGTGTTAATATGTTTGGATGCCCTGGAGTCTCCCAGTCACTAACCTGCATTTTCTCCAATTGCTGCAGGTGTCTGGTGAGGTACAGACAGAAAGGAGCATCCTACTTAATTAATGGTCTGATATGGGTAGAGTACAACAGAGGTATGACCACCCTGGTCTTGAATGTGATGTTGATATATATGATGTACGCAATGCAGAATGTGTGTTTCACCACTTGGGACAAATAGTGATGAGAGTGTAGATTGCTATCAATGTGTTCCCAAGTCTCAGAACACTGTATTTGAGCTTAGAGGGCTGCTACATATATCATAATTAGTGGGGATACTTCATTGCCAAAGGGGACAATGAGCCATTGTATACTTTAAGGTTTAGTCCATGAGTTTGGCACCAATAATTTGTGTGTGGCAGCCCCTTACATAATATGTTACCATCATTGGAGGACTCCATTAGTGCATCTGGTTACCAGTCATCTACAAACCTGGTAACCCACAGGCCATCTACCATTGCCTGCAATTCATGGAAGTAGTTTTGAAGCATTTGAGGGGCCAGCACAGATTCTTGTGGTATTCTAATGGTAATTGGCTACTGGTGGAGGTGCAGTCCCCAACTCTGAGAGTGTGTGTTATGTCAGTGAGCCAGTTGCCTATCCCTGTACTACTATATGGTATAATTCCCACATGGGAGAGCTTCACTATGACACATGAATGGGGAATAGTGTCAAAGACATTGGGTAAGTCAACACAGGTAGTATGTCCTTTTATCCCTTATCCATGTATGTGGGGTCAATATCCAAGAAGTCCACAAGCTTCAATGAGCAAGATCTACCCTAGACAAAAACAACATGGGTAGGGTCA
Source organism: Protopterus annectens (assembly GCF_019279795.1). Classification (NCBI taxonomy): domain Eukaryota; kingdom Metazoa; phylum Chordata; order Ceratodontiformes; family Protopteridae; genus Protopterus; species Protopterus annectens. Next base: position 1,220,032,762 of record NC_056728.1, on the reverse strand, counting down.
AGTGGTTGAAGGTCACCTGCATCCCTGTGGATATGATCCATGCTGATTTCTTCCCTAGCCTTCCAGATATGTCTTTTTAGGCATATGGGTCAATAGTTGTAGTTCTGCATGTTACCAGATTGATGGGCATTGCATAGCACACAAGATTTGATATTATATTTTGTATTGTGGTTGATATATGTGTAGAAACAGTACTGAGACCCTAGGGTGGCAGTGCTTGGGGGACAACAGATGGATTTATTGTAAATATGTGACATAGGGCCCTGAGTTTGTAATTTTTACAAATGCAATTTTATGTAATACACAGAGAATGGACCGTAAACAGCAGTAATACAGTATCATATGTACATTTCTACAGCATGGCAAGCAGAAGGTTTGCACAACAGTTAGCAAAGTGTATATGCAAGCAAGATACACGTTTGTGGGTAAATAAGCAGTGCACACATGTAAGCCACATTGCTAATGTCTGAGAGTTTGTACTGAGTCTATGAAATATACTTGCTACTTAACTGACTCTGTGGAGGCATGTGTTACTGCATTGATACATTCCTTGCTGGGGCCAGATGGTCCTGGGTTCAAATACAGGTGCATCTAATACATTTAAATACATTGCATATGTATTTAATACTTTTAAATACATGTAAATACATTGCTGCAGTTCCTCATTGCTGCTCATTATTGTGTCTTCACACAAAAATGCCTTAAAAAGGTGAAATGGGGAGCAAGCAGGGGGAAAAAACAAAGTGAAAGCATGGCAGGAATGTGCAGAAGGGAGATAAGACAGAACTATAACTATCCATTTCTTTAACAGTGTAAAGTGAGCATATGTGGAAAATATTAACTGAATTTGGAATGTCACCTCCAGCGAAAGTGGTGACCACAACACAATCATGTTGTATAGCCAATTGGACCAAATCAAGTGTGTCATGAAGAGACATGTGCAAAATGGAGAGCTATGTATAGGATGATTTTTTTAGTGGGACAGGTGTCCATTTTGTTTTGCAAACAGAGATGAATTTTGGGGAAGGGATGTAGGAATGTCTGGGTGAGGTAAGTTGTGTAGGTGATGAAGCAATTAGCAACTGCAGACAGATAAGACAAACAAGACAAGAGACGGGACATACTGAACTCACGGTTGTCAAGCTGGGTGGCAGTGAGAATCAAGTCCTCATCCACTGGACTGTCATCACTGTCATCTCCACCACTGGCTGGAGTGCTTGAAGTATCCTTCTCATCCTCCTGGTGCATTGCAAAATGAGAGACAGCAACCTCTCCAGCTGGTGTAGGAGTGCACCGTCAGTGCAGCACACAACCCTATGCACCATCCCTGGTAGTTCAGCATGGGTGATAAAATCACCATCTCTGCCACTGCTCCTGAAGGGTACCACTGGTCCAGCCACCAGGGCAGGACTACCTCAGGAGGCAGGTAGTGCAGAGCCACCAGAGGAGGTGCTGCCAGGTTGGGTCCCAGACATACTGTCAATGGTGCTGGAACCAGTGGAGGGGGGGCAGGCACCAGGTGAATCCTGAGAGGCAAGCCTAACTCACTATGCTATGGAGCATTTAGTGATGCGGTACATATGGTTGACATGGGCAAATTTTGATGACACATAATACAATTAAAGCAAAATACAAAAATAAAATAAAAACAAAATAAAACATAGAGATAAGGGTTGTGGTGAGAGAAAAAAAGAGATATGATTAGTACCTTCATATGTGACATACAATGCATTGATACAATTATTTGACTCTATTATCTTAATTTTTAGTTTTAAGACAACCTACTCCTAACAGCTAACTTTTACTTTTAAGTCTACCAGCTTCTAACAGATGCACACTATACTACAGATTGCATCAAATACTCCTTGACATGTGCATATATTGCACATATGCAGGTTCAAATTATACAGATTACAGTTTACAGCAGGGCATTTGTGCCAATGGTATAGAGGTTTGAATTTAATTTAAATATAATTGAAGAATTAATAGTATTGTAATAGCTGGAAAGTGTGGTATTTGAACCCACAACCTCTGACTAAAGTCTAATATTGCACTCTTGGTTTGTACTACAGACTAATGCATACATACTTGCTTTTACAGTTGAAATGTGCATGCTCAATTTGATTCATCTCTATAAAATACCAAAAAGCCATCTACAATAACAATACTCTTCTGCTGCATACATACCGCATGCTTCTCTCATCCTCGCCAATCTAGCCCCATGGGTTCTGACATTTACCTCATGATCATGGACAGCTGTGGAAAAACAGAACAGAATACCATTATGAATACCAGTCTTGCCTATATGCAGCTTTTAAGTCTTACAAGTACTCTCTGTGGTTGATACTTACACAGGTGTGGGGTATCTGCTGTCCTAAATTCCCCAATCCAATGGTCGAGGGTATCCTTCTTCCTCCTCCGTAGGTCATTGTAGTGATGCCTACATTGGTCATCAGTGCACCAGATACTGGTGGCATTGGTTACAACCTGCGTTAAACTATTCCAAGCATCTAGCTTATACTGGGAGCCAGAATAGTCCCCCTGCAGAAGTCTAGCACGGTGGTTCTTAACTTGTAGTACAGTAAAAATCTTGGATATCTGGGCACCCCATCTCTGTGCCCTAAACCTGACACCTTCCCACAAACATTTGGTATGTCTGCCGTGAATCTAGAGCAATGGAGAATAAAGCTTTCCTCACCAATTCTAGTCATTGAATTTACTGGGAATGTGCACACTGTTTGCAAATGTTCTACTCCACTTACCATCTTGCAAACATGGTGCTCTGCAGTGCGTATCTCCAAGCACCACATTTGTGAGATGGTAAGTGGAGCACAACAATGGCAAGCAGTGAGGCATTACATAATTGCAGTTGCAATTTTAAGGTTATTGGATGTACAGGCAATTGTGTATGTGTATCATGCAAATGTGAAGGCCATGCCTGTCCAGAAAGTAGAAATATACTTACAGGAATATAGTACACAGTATACCCACAGTCACAGATGTCATAAACAATGTGATAATACATAGATACATATATAATTAACTGACAAAATATTAGGGTCTCAGCCCTCATACACATAATTAATATCGGCTCCACTATGTCAAGCATCATAAGTAAGAGTGACTATAATGAAAAGTGGAACAACAGCAAAGGTTTATGGAATATCCTGTATTTGAACCCAGGACCATGTTTATGACAGTCCTACACTTATACCTGTTGCCACAGGAAGGTTGAGAAAACATTTTTCTATGTTGCAGTTCATTGTTATAAACTGCAATGTCACAACAGTAAAACAAAGGCTGTACACCCTGTACTAGAATCCAGGACCATCTGTACTCCAACCCTACACTTACACTTGCTACCACAGGACTAGTCATATGACATTCTCTATTTTAGTAATCATTCTTAAGGTCTCACTGTTAACCACCACGCAATGTAGCTTAGCAGGTTTGCATGATGCCAAGTAGTACTAATTGAATGCATCCAGTTTCTATTTTTGGCTGTCTGGGTCCTGTCTGGCCAGTTTTCCAGTCTGTGCAGTGCCACGTTTAGCACAAAGGAGATAAGCACAGCCAAACCTGATATTCATTTTTCTCTGAGTCCCATGTTTGCTCTAAGAGGTGCATAATGCAAACAGTGGTGCTTAATGCAAACAGTGGCCCCAAAACAAACAAAAAAAAAAGAAAAAAAAGGAAGAGGTAGCTGAAATGAGGAAAAGCTATGGCATACACACTAGAAAATGTTAGCACACATGAGATATTTCTACATATGTTTGGATTTGAGCTCTTACTCAAATGCATCTTCAGAACACGGGAGGTGTACCTGATCCCTATTTACCACAAAAACAGATTTGCAGCAAAGAACTGAACACAATCGCACACAACCACCTGCAACAGCTTCTATAGTGATATCAAATCATACAAGTGTTATTTGCACATTTATTAGTTTCAGATGTAGTACACCTAGTGACCACACAACCTGTTATGATTATTGATTGTAAATATACTGCTCTGTCTTACATTTCTGTGTTTATTGGCCATTATTCATTTATCTAAGCAGTAATATGAGACATGCAGTGTGTAAACCATTCTGTATCATTGACTTTAAAATGTGTGAGGATATTAAGGGAAAATAATATCATATGCAGTTGCCAACAAATGAAGGGCAGGTTGGGATGTTAAGGAACACAACCTGGACTAGTGTGCTGCTTACTTACATTTCTATGCTTACATGCAATATTTTGTAGATCTAACCTGATACACCCAGTGGAAGTAAGGCAGCCTGCAGTGCTGTTGTGTTTTCCTTCTCCCAACCACTAATCATTTACAGTTGCAGTCCTTTAAAAAGAAACAATGAGTGAGTGCCTGCACTATGTTTACATCTCCTACACAGATCAAATTATTTGGGATTCAGCAATTCTAATATGTTCACACCTCATTTTCTTCTACACCATATAAAAAGGCAACTGTATAGCTAGGCAAACTAATGGTGATGAAACTTGTTCATGTTGGTAAGACTGCAGATAATGCTATTTCATCAGGATATGTCAATGCAGAGGAGTATTGAACTTCAGAAGATATGCTTCCATTTTGTCAGCTACATACTGCGTATGCTAGAATGTACTTAAGAAAAATCTAAAGCAAAGGCTTTTACACTTTTTTCTCTATGCATTAATTAAAAGTGTACTGATGGCATGGGCATGTTTGCCAAACCATTTCAGAGGCATACATGATTGCCAACACACGAAAATGGAATACTGTGTTAGAAATATGTACAACTGTTTCAGGGGCAGTTCCTTTGTAGCACCTTTAGCGTTTCAAAGATGGTTTGTTTGCAAAATGTGTAATTTTCCTCTTCTTTGGGGAGAGCAAAGGTGAGTTAATGTTATGGCACAAACAAGGATATGTTTTGCTTGTTACACTCCTTGTTTTGCATCCTGCCTGTTGTTTGTATTTTACATCTCTAGACTGTTTTATGTTTGTCCAGTGGGTAATACTGAGTGGCTACCTTTTCTGTTTGTTCTGTAAACAGTCATTTTGTCTTTATGTGATACTTATATGTATTATCTTTCTGTTGTCTTTAAAACACCTAGGAGTATTCCACCCAGGTGTGTCAATCCTCTGAGACCTCCCTTCCTCGATGCTGAGATCCAGGTGACTGTGGATGCCTTTAGGCAACAAGGTGCTTTTTTGCTGGAAAGAGGATTGGGAGATATTGCACATAGGCTGCAAATATGGCACTAGATAGTAACTGACGTGAATGCCTTAGGTGGCCATGGCAGGATATACGAGCAGGTATGTCATAAGTATTCTGAAATTATCACATCTGCACAGAGGAGAGCAACTGCAGTGGGCCATGACCAGATGGCTATTGGAGGAGGGCCTGCTAGGGAACCACCATAACACCCAATGAAGTGTTCCTGGCCAATATCAGGGATCCAGACAGTTCCCGGGAGAGTGTAGTGCAGCATGTGCTGGATGTCAGAGCAACAGTTTCAGAGACAATAAGCACATCCCATGAGGAGCTTCAAGGTAAGCTTTGGTATCGGAACAGTTAAATACTGTTATATAGTAAAACAATTGAAATCAAGAATTTACTTCTGTGTCACATTTCTTTTTTTTTGGGGGGGGTGTTGAATATTGCTACAGTTATTAGCTTAGGTTGGACTTGTCAGCCACATTCTTGTTAAAAGTATAGTTAATGGATATATAAAGGAGTAAAAGTATTAACCCTTATCCTACTGTTAATTGTGATGATGTTGCTCTTACCTCCTGCTTAACTTCTTCCAGGATTTTCTGGATTACAGAGGGGAATCTCTTCTGCAAATGGAAAGCCAAATATTTTTATGTCAGTACAGCTGAGCAATTTAAAGCAATATTTTAGTGTGTGCTGATGATGGCAGGCCTGTTGTGTGCATTGCTGTACTGTCTGCATTAGTGGCAGCACTGTTACTTTCTTAGCATATACTGAAGTATAGTAGTGTAGGTATTACTTTTTTCCTGTGTTTGTTGATTTTAATCACAGGTGATCATGACAGTAGGAGTGTGGGCCCTCTGCTACCTAATGTCAGTGCATCTGCAGACTGTGATGATGCTGGTGGCCAAACTGAGGCACAGTCAGGGATGCAGAATTTGAATCTGACACTGAGGTTGACATACAGCCATCCCATGCAATTCCATCAGACACAGCCAGTAGGCCTATGCCTACCGATTCCAATGAGGCCACAGATACTAGACAGATGGAGGGCGATGCCATTGATTAGGGAATTGTGGCTACTGTGGGTTCAGTTCCTATTAAGTCTGGCCATAGCCAAAGTGTGGGCAAGGTGCCACACAGTAGGGTTGATAGGAGTGCTTGGAGGGGCCTGCTGTCTCTTCTCCACCAGGTGTAGTTGTTGTTTCCTGTGCCACTTGATGTATGTTTATTGCCATCATGGAGGCACAGGCTCTTTCCCATAGGTGGCCTAGACAAATGGTCAGGGTTGTAGATGTGGCACAGTCTGACATGCATGACTGCTTCCACCATGTTGCTGATTCAATGGATTGGATGAATGCCATGTTGTGATGAGTGGTGTCTGTGATACATCTGCTTGGAGGGGAATGGCATCTGGATTCACTACACAATCTCGAAATACTGAAATTTCGAATTTCAGTATTTCAAGACTGAATAATGGAAAACCCACATACCCGAAAACCCAAAACCGCGATTAGCACAATCACAACCATTCACACACACACAAACCAGCACATAAGCACACACACATACACCTACCGAACTACACTAAAACAAACATAACAACACACACAGACACAACATAACACACAAACACACCTACCCCCCACCCCCCTACTTATATATTCTAACTCCGAGGTCACACTAAACACACAAACACACAAAAAACACCACAACACAAACTCACGCACATTAAAATCCCTACCCAATACCCTTACACAAACACCACTTACCTGAAACCCCAGATAAATCCACAAACCACACCACATGTCAAAAACACGACACCACAATAGCAAATTTGACATTTCCACATTCGACATAGTGCAGTTTCGCATAACTGCACTTTCCACTATTCAGTCTCGATGTACTGAAATTCGACATTTCAGTACGTCGAGATTGTCTGGTGAATCCATGGCATCTGCATGGGTGTAGGTCAGCCACATCATCTGCTGTCAGACAACATGGCCATGCCTGATAACACTCCTTTAGTGGCAGTACTTATATTGCTCCATCATCCATCAGTGAGTATACTGTCCACACCCAGACATGGCATGCCATGGGGTCATGTTCCTGGGCATCCCTGTGAAAGGAGGTCATCCAGCAGATATCAGTCACACTGGATGAGAATGATGAATCAAACCCAGAGCTGTTGGACATGCTACACCTACACAAATCCTAATCCCTCCGAGCTACATGCTCTAGGGACCTAAACCTTGTCACCACAATAAACAGGACATGCTGGAGGGATAGATTCCTGTCCCAGAGACTTCCCATACTCTGGACCAGGCTACCCATCTATGTCAAGCAAAGTTCTTCATTAGCACTCTTCAAAAAAAATCTTGGTAAGTGGATGGGATATAGGAAATACACCCCGGGGATCACATCTGTGTCTCTGCTTGACAGCGGCACAGGAAAATAATTTTTTTGGTGGCATAAGCCAGGGAACCTTGTTGGCTAGGCTTACGTAGGCCCTTGGGCTGATAGCCTAGTACCTACCTATGAACCTATAAACATACCAAGACATAGAGCTAGCACAGTGCTTAACTATGTTCATGCAGACACTCACAAAGCAGTTTTACCTGGAGGACCCCTACAGAGGCACACATAGTAGTTACTCATTTTGTCTCATTGGTCATTTGTTGGTGTATCCAATGGTCTGCCTGCTTCTTTTTCTTACTCACACACAGTCACAGACCTTTTGTGTCAACCTAGATATCCTGTCCCACCACACAGCACACAGTGCAAGTGTTGATGATCACTGTGCCATACCCATGTTTTCCATCTTTAGGATTCAGGGATAGATAAGCTTTGTGTCTGATGCTCAGGCTGCATAGCTAACTTAGTGCTTAGTATATCTGCATTTGTGGTGTTGAATTGTTAAATGTACCTTTGTCATATATTGGCCTTGGAAAGTTAGACAGCTGATAGCATCATAATTAGCCAGCTTTATAGTGAATGATCTTGTGAGGGTTGTTAAGTCAGAAACTGCAATGTGTATCATTACTTTCTAAATTCTCTTTTTAACGATTTTCCAGTACAAATGTATGGTGTTAAACTTAGGGCATGCAATGATCAGCAGTACTTTTATGAGGTATGGCTGTGTATGAATCTTTGTTGCCTGGGGCCTACTACTTAATAATGGACCCATATAAATAATAAGTCCCTTCTGTCACATGTTAAGGTACTTTGTGTACAAATCTCTCACTTTTTACTTGCTTATTGTAACAACTAATGAAATAAAGGATATGTCACACATTCGTATTTACTTCAGGGCTGTCTGTGTCTGATCCAATCAGTACACAGACAATACATGAGGAGGCAACAGCTGTGTGAGTTGCCTGTCATCAATGTTACTGTATGTATGTGAGTTGGAGGAAGGTTTTCAGTGGTGAGTGTGCTAGGCATTGTGTCTTGACCAATGCAAGGGCATACTGAGTATGCCTACATCTGCCTTACACCCACAGTAGCTAGTGGTAACCACCCTGACTCCTCATCTTCCTGTGGCTGTGGTGACATTGGCCTTGGTGGTGGGATGTGTACCCCTTCCCCTTGATGATCCTGCTAAAGCTGTTTCTTCAGGATTCTATTATGTACCATGGCACATACTGTGAATATTTTTGTACATGTCCATGGATTGTACTACAGAGCACCCCCAGATTTATCTAGGCAGTGGAACCATGACTTTAGCAGCCCAAACACATGCTCTATGATATTTCTAGTTTGCACATGTGCATCATTATGGCATTCTTCTGTGGGTGTGTGTGCATTTCTGATGGGAGTCATCAGCCACAGTTCCAGTGCATAGTCTGCATCCCCCAGTGGATGATTGTGGAATATCTCCCCTAGCAAACATCTGGTACAGTTGGGAGGTGTGTCTGATATGTGAGTTGTAGTAACTGCCATGGTTGCCAGCACACAAGTTCAATATGATTCCTTGGCATTACACATGACTTGGTAGTTGACAGAGTGGTAGCCCTTTTTGTTTATGTAGAGCCTACTCTATTTCCTGGGTGGTGCCTTCATTTCTATATGTGCAGCCTATGGCACCCACTACTTCAGGGTGTTGTGCTACACTGTAGAACTCCTGCATATTTCGGCCCCTTTCCTCAGAACTATGGGGAAAATATATGTGGTCTCTGGCATGTTGGAGCATAGCATTCAGGAATTGGTAGAGGATCCTGGATGCTGATGGCTGTGACACCCCCAGCATGTCCCCTGTTGGTCTCTGAATTGTACCTGTGTCTAGGATTCTAAGGGCTACACATACCTTTGTCTACACTGGGATGGGTTCCCCTCAGTTGGCTCCGGCTCTGAGTTGAGGACAGCAGAGGTCGCAGAGTTCCTGTAGTGTGTCCCTATCCATCCTGTATCACTCTACAATTTCCACATCATGTAGGTTGTGAAAAATTAAACTGAGCCTGAAAACTCTTCCACTTCTCGGCCTAGGCCTATTAGCAGCAGCAGCACTGGCTTCAGCCTGTAGCACATACAAATTACCTAAAGCAGCAGCAGTCCGTAACATTCTGTCTGTATAGACTCCTTTCCATGGTTGTATTCCAAAAGTTTTAGAATTTGCAGGAAAACCAGCATGAAGTCTACATCTATGCTTTATAGCATGTTGAATAGCTCCACTGTGTTGGATTTGCTAATTAGCATGCAATTCAGCTGCTTATGTGTAATTAGCATGCCACAGTGCCAACCTTGTTTCCACAGAGGTGCTCTGTGCTACACGGCCCTTACTGAATCTAAAATTGTCTGCACCCATGCACATACACGAAAAATGACAGCACAGGCTTTATTGAATCCCCCTGTGCAAGTATTCAGCCTCAAACACATTATAGGTAAAAATAAGCTTGCCTCTTATATATCTATACATCAGAGTTTAAAGATTAAATTTATATCGTTCCATATATTCAATATTGTTGGGATATAAATGCCACATAATAAGTTTCCTTTGCACAGATTCAGTGTAAATCATTTCCTTTAGATTATAAATACAGAAAGTATTTTTATACTCTAGAACTGGTCTTATATAAATCTTGTAAGTAAGACTTTAGCAGAAAGCATGCCTTAGTGTTAAGATTTTAATTACGATTCCTAATTGTTTTAGTGCCACTGAAATTATTAAGTTGAAATGCTTTCCAAATAAGAACTTGCCTGTAAGAGTAACACACAGATATTTTTTAATAATTAACTACTTTCAGTTCATTAAATATCAGTTTAATAAGACTTGAGGGGGAATTTAATAAAGCATACATAATTTTTTTTTTGTGTAGGCATCACGCCTCAATGCTTACACGGGCACAAATATATTGAGATATAGTAAGCACTGCTGAGCGGCGTGCACAAATGGGCAAACAGGGAACATTATGTGGCATGCAGATTGTTTCATGAGCAGGTGAATCTTATGCAAAGGAGGCAGGTAGAATGATCCAACAAGCAAAAGGGCATCTGTTCAGACCCCATGTCAATGCCCATAGGAGTCTAGACAGGGCAGACAAAAGGGGATGTAAAACTGTAGACATGTGGACACAAATCCCCTCAAAATATTATATTACATACATATATCAGTAAAACTATTACTGTGAATATCAGAAAGAATAAGGGAATAAGTTAAATTAATATTTTTTTTAATAATCTTGGCATGTTTGTACTATGCACCACAGTGTGCAAATATGCTTATCAGAAAAATAAAAAAAAATAGGAAAAAAAAATAATTTTATAATATGTGACAGAAAAGTATTATAAGACCATGCGCTGGGTCCCTACAATGGTGCATTGCTCCTGTTGCTAAGGTGATAAGGCTAGGAAACTTGTAGTTTCCAGGCTGTCAGCATGGATATGTATGCAAATGAGGTGGATTTATTGAATAGCAGAAAGGAGTAATTGTGTCCACATTTGCCCTTTGTGTAGGTGCTTAGATCATGTTAATGTTCACTTCTAGGCACTTTTAAGCTTAGTTGCGTGTGTTTACATGGTGGGAAACCTGGCTGAGCATGTTCAAGGGGAAATACCACCCAGGGGACAATGATGGCATAGGCAACAAGTTGCTAAAATTGGATGTATTCAGTTATTAATTTTGACCTTTGTATACACTATGCTGCATGATGTGGTACTGTGTGCACTAAAATAGGACCATTAAATTATGTTAATTATATTGTAGGCAGATGGAATGCATCATAGTTAGAGAATCGCACATTCTAGACCTAAAACACACCTGTATAAAGTATGCATACACTCTACATACTGATTTTCCCCAATACTCCGGACCATTGGAGTACAGACTTGTGACTTTTAACTGAAGATAATGCTAGGGGCTGCTGCAGGTCTGCTACACCTGTATGTGTTAGATGCTGAAGTCAGTGCTGCTGGTGCTGCTGACAATATACCTAGGCAGACAAGGAGAAGAGTGTTCAGGCCCTGGGCAACCTTCCAGGAGCTACATGAGCTGAAGATTGTAGAGCACTACAGGGTGGACAGGGACGTACTACAAGAACTCACTGAGCTCTGCTACTCTCAACTCAGACCCAGAGCCAACAGAGGGGAACCCATCCCAGTGGAAACAAAGGTATGTGTACCCTTTAGGATACTAGCTACAGGTACTTTCCAAAGACCAACTGGGGACATGATGGGGGTGTCACAGGCATCTGCATCCAGGATACTCCACCAGTTCCTGGATGCCATGCTACTTTATGCCATTGAGCACATATCTTTTCCCCTCACCCCTAAGGCGAGGGCCAGTCATATGCAACACGTCTACCATGTTGCACACTACCCTGAGGTATTGGGTGCCATAGCTTGCACTCATGTACACATCAAGGCACCATCCGGTGAGGAGGGTAGAATCTACGTCAACCACAAGGGGTCCGAATTCATCAACTGCCAGATCATGTGCAATTCTTGGGAGATTATCCTGAATGTGTGTGCTGGCAGCCCTGGCAGTTATCATGGCTCCCATATCTGGCACACATCACAGATGTACTAGATGTTTGCAAGGGGGGGCATCCCACATGACTATTTACTGGGGGATGCTGGCTTCACCCTGGAACCATGGATGAAGACACCCATCAGAAATGCACACACACTCATGGAAGAACATCATAATGAGGCACATGCACAAACCAGGAACATCATCGAGAGTGTGTTTGGACTTCTAGTCATGGTTCCAGTGCCTAGATATTTCTGGTGGAGCCCTGCAGTACTCTCCAGCCACATGTGTACATATGGTCACAGTATGTGCTATACTACACAATCTGATCCTGTGGAAACAGCTGCAGCAGGATCAGCAAATGGAAGGGATACACTGCCCCCCACCAGTGCCTAGATCATCACAGCCACAGTCACAGGAGGACTCGGAGGAGGAACCCCCTGCTGATGTCCCTGTAGGTAGATGTAGGTGTGCTCAATATGCCCTGGCTTTGGCTAAGAGATAATGCACAGCACATTCACTGACAACCTAGGGACCCAGAGACAGACATCTTACTCCTACTGACATACATATATTAAAATTGAAGTCAGGCAACTCACACAACCTGTACCTTTCCATGTATTGGCTGTATACTGCTTGCATCAGACAGAGTCAGTCCGAACTACAGTTCTGTCAACTGCTGCATTCACAAGGTAACTCTCTAACTTACACAGTACTTGTAAGGATTATTATGATATGGCATTGTATGTATGGATCTGATACATTAATGCAAGTAAATATACTGGGCTATTTGGACAGAAGTAACAACCGCATGGGACTACAGATTCCCATTCCATTATCATGTGTCCTTTAATATTCACTAGGCATCATGCATGGAATATTCAGTACATAAATCAAGGGAGATGTTACACAGTGGGGTTACATGATATTTGGACTACTGTGTATCCCAGCAGAACATGCAGTGTTGTTCCCCCACCCCCAACACAGTAGTGTTCGCTTATAACTGCTTTAACAGTAACTCATCAATGGTATACCAGTAGTCCAAGCAGTCTCAGGGCAGAAACAAATATCATGTCTTCAACGATAACGAAA